>NW_025335269.1:24585134-24648835 GCF_004798865.1 Varanus komodoensis | reverse complement strand
GTAAAACGAGTTGGCCAGTAGATCACCCCTTCAGGGTTAGATCTCTCTCTCTCTCTCTCTCTCTCTCTCTCTCTCTCTCTCTCTCTCTCTCGTATTTTTATTTTATTTGATTGATCTGCTGGATTTGCTGGACTGATTGATTGATCTCAACACTGTACTGAGATTCTAGGTGCTGAGACTTAGGCTTCATTTTAAAATGGGGTTTAAATGGGGGACCAAGGTGCTTTGACACACAGACTTATATTTGTATATGTCCCTGTTATCAGCAACAGCAAGAACACAGATTAGTTCTTTCATCCTTTGACTGGCACTTGCCTGTTGCTCCCACAATGCTAGTTCTGCTCTTTTTAGCAAGACAAATGCATCATGTAGACAGGTGCAGTGACTGGTCTTGATGTGTGCATGAAAGGGTGTATCTGGAGGAGGCAGTTAGATTTTTTTTAGTACTGACAAACATTATAAAATGACGCAAGCCTGCACAAAAGTGTTAGGGTCCACTTAAACCACGATGGAGCCAGACTGGTGCTTAGTAGGAAAGAAAGTAGAGCACCTTTTAAACTACCTTGTAGAAACCCAAAAGAAGCCGCGAAGCATCCAGTCTGGGAAAACTCACCCCTTAATGATTATCTAAATTTTCCAGATTATCTAAATGAAAATTGGGTAAGATTTGAGAATAATCATACAGAAAAACAAGAAAGAAAAAGAAAAGCCATGCTGGATCAAACCAATGGTCCAGCATTCCATTTACTTACCGGAAAATCCATTTGCACCCAGGACTGCTCACGCAGGATGAGTACAGCAGCTCCCTCATGCCCAAGTTCCTCAGCAACTGCCCTTAGGAGAAAAGGCACACAAAAGAAGGATTTGCACACAGGTAGACAGAGCATGGTATGTTTATGTGCTCTTTTTGGAAACTTCCCAGCCAAGATAGGAGAGCTGAAGAACTTGGTGCTAGATGAGATGACAGATAATGTGGGCCTATCAAAGGATCCCTCATGACGTCACTCAGTGCCTTCAAGATGGAATTGTGTGGGGCTCCACAGCATAAATACATGGAGCTGAGCAGAACCCATTCCCATGTTGCCTTCTGAAACCAGCTCTGCAGATAGCAATGGAATCATCACCACACCTCCCACCATGCAGATTTGGTTCGTCAGAATTCCAGTCAGTAGTATGAAAAGCGATTGAGAGATGTACCACTGTCCAATCAGAGATCAAACAGCAGAGCAAAACAGAGTCTGCTAGAATTTGATCCATTGGCACATCTCAGAAAAATGCAGAACTATTTCCTTTACATCATCATCTTCTTCTTCAATCAAGCTGATGGTATATTCAGCAAAGTACCTTTCAAGTCCTAGAAGCTGTTTAGTGGCAACTGCTCCCATTGATCTTTTCTCCTACGTGCCTGTGGCAACTTGGTCCTCTGTTGCTGTCATTTAGATAGAAAGAGAAAATAAGAACTGCAGGGTAGATGCGCCCTTGGAGGATAAAAGGGGAATTACTGGGAACAAACTCTGAATGTCTTTTAGAGAAAATTCATGGAAGATCAATTTAAATCTATCCATGACTACACTATCAATGGCCTATGTGTAAACTCTGGGTTCAGAGGCATCCAGGAATACTGGCTGCCTGGAAAGACAACAGAAATCTGTTTTCTTCATACCCTATTTGTGGGGTTGTCTGAGGCTTCTGCTTGGCTTGTGTGAGAAAAGGATGCTGATTTAGATGGGCATTGATGGACAAGTGGACCTCTTGATATGTTCTTAACATAGGGTTCAACTCATTCATAGAAACATCTAAAAACCTTATGGCATTTCAAAGCATACTGAGACACTGTGTGAGCTCCTCAGAGCTTTCCAAGAGTAAGATATAAGGTAGACAAACACATATGTACAAGCATTTAAGAAGGTGTGCATCTTCTGTGGTTGACGAGGAGGCCGCCTCCATTTTCAGGTAAGCTTTTTTAATTCTTATATTGTTGGAAATGGGTCAATACTAAGGGGTGGATCAAGTTTTATGGTGGATCAACTATGCCATCAGATATGGAAATCCCCAATCCTTCCATCTCATGGCAGCCCCTCCAGCCTCATGAAAAATCTGAAGAGGCATATTATAAGCCCAATCCAGCAGAATTTGTGGTATTTTTGTAGTATGTAGATCTTAATTCCATCACAATTTCCCCTCACCATGTTTT
The DNA here is from genome assembly GCF_004798865.1 of Varanus komodoensis. Lineage (NCBI taxonomy): Eukaryota > Metazoa > Chordata > Lepidosauria > Squamata > Varanidae > Varanus > Varanus komodoensis. The sequence continues at coordinate 24,646,641 of NW_025335269.1, read as the reverse complement.
CCATAATAAATTCATCAAGGTTTGTCAATATATCTCTTTTCCTGAAAGTTTGCCTTAAGTGACATTTGCAAGAGTGTCATTTCTGTTTTGCAGAGAAAGTATGGTTGTTCATCTGTCCAGAAGAAAATGAACTGGGGCCAGTAGTAATGGTTTTTCTGTTCTGTCTCAGTATGAACAAAGGTTATGGGTCTTAAGTTCAGTAACACTTCTCTTTCAGGTTAGATTGTTTCAGCTTCTTCATATAAGTGAGCAGCTTTTCCTAGTTCCTCTTTTAAACTAGTCTTGACAGATCTAACAAGTCTTTCCCAAAATTCTCCCTACCAGACTCCCCACTCAACAAGGGATTTTCAAACAATCCCTCTCTTCAGATTTCTTCTCCAAAGAACTGTTGAAGTTTTTGTCTAGCTCTCTGCCCACTAAAGATCCTCCATATCTTGAACTGCTTAAATCATTTTAAGATTTTTGCATCATCAGAATATACAGTTTTACACAGTCCAAGTCTGACAACAGTCTTCTTTAGTGCTAACAGGTACTTGGTACTAATATTGGTACTTGGATCAAAAATGAATTCTAAATAAATTGTTGTAGTAACTGTGCATGTGAAAAGAACAATGGCAATATATACTGACTCTGATAAATTCTTGTTCATAGAAGCAAAATCCATTCCAGTAACTCAAAAGGTAGAGCTTCTATGAGATTATCTTTGGATGAGGAAGGAACAGTTTCTCCTAATGGCTGTGCTTGATGCTGTTTTCATAGTATGTACCTTTGAATTGCTGTTTTTACCTATAGCTTCCCTCTTGTATTCCACAGTTTCTCTCTTAGCTGTGCTGGAGTGTCACACAACCTAGCATGTATTAGGCCAGTGATGGCAAACCTTTTAGAGACCAAGTGCCCAAACTGCAACCCAAAACCCACTTATTTATCGCAAAGTACCAACACTGCAATAAAACCTGAAAACTGAGGTTTTAGTTTAGAAAAAACAACTCACAGCCAGTCCAAGCCTTTGCGCGCGCACGCGCGCGCGCGCGCGCGCACACACACACGCACACACACACACACACACACATATGCAAAAGCATGGACAAGTTGTGGCTAATGAGTCACAGCTTGTGATGTCATTGCCTGGCACCACTACTCTTTTCTGAACATGCGCATGGCCCCTATGTGCACTGTTATCCAGCGCTCAGCTGCTGGGGCAATGCTGGGGCGACTTGACTCATGTGCCGACAGAGAGGGGCCTGTGTGCCCCCTGTGGCACACATGCCATAGGTTCGCCACCACTGTATTAGGCTTTCATCTTGGCATTGCATCTGCAGTACCAAGAACTTGTGCTTTGGTCCAGATTGAACTACTTTATAGTCTTTGCTCTATTCATGTAAGCCCATTGTTGTCCAGTAAAAAAATCAATGAAGCTAATTTTGAGTCTCTTTTTAGTGGCATTCCAGACTTCAGTGGCTTCACTTCTAATGGGAAAGCTTCTGGATATGTTCTTCCTATTGAATATCTTTCGGTGTAAAAAAAATGAAATCATCAGCAGTCAGTGCTTGACTTGATGTTTGACCTTGATTTTTGCCTGCTGGAGTTCAAAGGCTGTGTACAAAATATCGTCCAATCATTTACTTGAAGTGCTGTATTTCTCTGTTTCCATCACTGGTCTTGTTGCCCACTCAATAGCTCAGCTGGCTTGCACAACACTGAAAGAGCTGGTTTAAAATTCAGAAAGTTCATGTTCTAAGGGCTGACATGCACATTCATTTTCTGACTGAGAGAGCAAACTGGGTCTTTTCTATGAAAGCTAGTCTTTTCATAGGTTTTCAATATAATTTCCTCAGGTAGGGAGATGACCTGGATTGTCATCTCCTGCACAACATGGCCAGTTTGAGGGACTTATCAAGTTTAGGATCTTGATTACTCTGATAGTCACAAAGGGTTTCCACTGCTTTGCTATGCTGTGGATCCAGAGTAGGACAATCATAGTGTCAGCCCACGTAGAAATTATCTGCACTCTCACATACTTCATTAATCCTGCCACAATATGTCTTCCTATCAACTCTAGTCATGAAGCCACCCTGGATGTTGAAATGACCAGACTCAATCCACTTCTCCTTTATCAGTCACATACCTAAGATAGACCACTGTGGATCACAAAATGCATGCAGCATTGCTATAGCAGTTGTCCCATTATTTTAAGCAGAAAAGACAATCTTGAAATGCAAAAACTATACTTTCAGGTCAAATCATTTGGAAACTTTTCATCTTGTTGGAAACCTTGTTCCCACAGTTCCTGGAAAAGACATTTCATTCCAGTCATGAACAGATAAGAAACCAGTAGGGTCAAAGATGTATGCAGGTGCTTGTAGCACAAAATTCAAACAGTGTACTGGTTTCAAATGCAAATTCATCTATTTCCATTCTCACACTTAGGTTACTTCACATCTAAGAGCTTCAGGAGTGATGGTCCAAGGGCACAATTTGGCAATCTCAGTGGGAGTCATCCACTTCATCCTGCCAATGCATCTGCATTTCATTTGAATTAATGTTTCATTTCCAGCAATCCATTTCTGCTGTTGATAGTATTTCTTTGGTCGTCACATAAATATCATACACTACCTTTATCATCAACAAAATAGCATTCAACTAGCATTCTGCATGTATCAGGATGATCCTAGTTATATTGTGTTAGATGATGCTTTAAAAAAACACCAAACAATACGCTATTCATTCTCAGGATTCTTAATCCTGGTTCTTCATTAAAATTCACCGATCTTTTATCCACAAAATCTTACTGCATCCTGATTCTCTTTTGCTATTGCTCTCTGAAGGAATGCCTTTGCAATATATACTGTGACACTGCAGCTGCATGCTGATGGAATTTGATCAGGATCCCATAAAAATCTGGATTCATACATGGTTCATATTAAGCAAGCATTGAGTAAGGGATAGTCCCTGTCATGAGATGAAGCATTCAACACACTCTGTGTATGAGCATACTTAGAAGCTATTTTACCATCTGTATTGAGTACATGATGAGAAGGGCAATAGATAGCCTTGTCCTTTGCATTCATTGATAACATCTTCAGCAATTATTTCATGGAGATGTTCTTCAATAATGCAGCAGTACCTCTCACAGAGTCCTGCATGCATTTTAACCTTCCAGCTAGTTGATTCAAGTTTTTCATGGTTTAAATTGTTTCATTGTAACATTTAAAATGAAACAAACTAACTTATCAGATACATTACTACCTAGTAACTAGGTAGTTACTCACCAGTACATAACTACATAAGAGCCAGAGTAGGGCAGTGGTTAGCATATTGGACTGGGGTCGGGAAGATCTGGATTCTCCACTTGCCTACAAACTCACTGGCAGCCTTTGGGCCAGTCACTGACCCTCAGCCTAACTGACCTCACAGGGTTCTTGTGAGGATAGGATTGAGAGGAAAAGGACGATTATATAAGTTAGAGATGACTTGATGGCATGTAGCAAAACACAAGCCAAGTTTGGATGCTGTCCATGGTAGCCTCACTTAATATAACCTTTCCCTTATATTTCAATGACATTTCAAATACTTGTAGTACTTCTTCCTCACGCCTTGCTTTCCCCTCTGTTTCTCCCATTATTCTAATTCTTATAAGGCTCTCAACTTTTCAGAAATGAGAAGTTTGTCATCTGTTATGATTTTCACAATTACAACTTCATTAACATTGATTGTTAATTGACATTGATTGTTAATTGATTTTATTGTGTTGTAAGCCGCCCCGAGGCTTCGGCAAGGGGCGGCATAGAAATGTTATAATAATAATAATAATAATAATAATAATAATAATAATAATAATAATAATTGTTAAACTAAAGATTGCTGTTGGATCCTGTTCACCTCACCTGCAAATAGCCTCAAGTACTACTAGTTCACCTTCCAAATGCTCTGCTTGGCTTGAGGCCACCTTTGCATAGCAATTTCCTCCAATCAGAATGGTTAATTAGTGCAGTTTGCTTTCTGTGGGAATGGCAGCCTACAACAGCCGGAGAACTCTTGTTTCCAGTTCTTGATGCAGACCATCTCCAAGTTCTGCAGTCTTGGGCCTATCTCAAATGGGACTACAAAAGACAGTATGGTGGGTTTACCCTGTATTTTTCTTCCAAGTATTTTTCCAGTTTGTGTCTTTCAAGCAAATTGATTTACGGTGATATTTTCCACAAATGGAACAGACTATATCTTCCTTGGTAGAATTTGGCAATGCGACGTATGAAATATCTGCCTTGCTTCTCCACCTTCTCCTTTTCTTTCTGAAAGAGTCAATGTGCAATGATTAATGTCTCTGCAGAGTATATTCAGGTCGCTTCCAGCACTACTATACTGACTGCTGCTGCAAATGGGCTAGTAACCCAGCTTTTCTGTTCTAAATATTGTTGCGTTGGTTCAGTTTGAACTATCAGCTTCTTTGGTTGTAACACCACTTCTCAATGAAATTGAATTTCATTCTTGGCTATCATTTTTGCTTTGGAGGAAAAAATCTCATGAGTTCTGTACCTCCCTTTCATCTTGTGCATCCTTCCTGTGGGTAAATTCTAATGCTGCATCTTCGAGGATTATTGTTAGCACTGTTGGACATGCACTCACGCACTGCTGTAAGTCTCTGATACAACTCCCATAGGCTCCAGACCATGTATCTGAATGTCACAAGCATCATACTTAGTTGATTTTTCACCATATTCAAGCTTATCAGTTTGCTCATCTGGGCACTGAACACCAAATCCATCCTTTGACATCTTCCCTGCTGCTTTATGATTTACTTCTGATATTGGAAGTTCAGCCACTGAACTGGCTGCCAACTCATCCAAATAGATTTTTAAATAACTAAATGTATCTAGCATTGTTAATGTTGTATTTTGATCAATAGCAGTTTCAAGTTGTCTCCAAAATCTTTGCCAGAAGCTGGTATCTCCGCAAAGTAGGTCAAACATCAATTTGGGATGTTCAGGGGTTGAGGGATCCCTCTAATTCATGAAAAAGATTAGGACTCACTTTCTGCCTTTTCATACATTGTTTTGGTCACATGAATCCTGCATGTGATGATACTGTCTTTATAATTCTGTGTGACCTCTATCGCTTTTCCTAAGTCATCAAGCTTGGTTGTCCTAACTTCAGTGCTCTGAGCAAGTTCATTTAAATTCTCTCCTTTTGCTCTGAGCTGAATCCAACCTCAGATTTGTTTAATGCACATTTTATTCTTTGCAACAGTTTTGTTGCTAGGTTTCTATTGTGACCTGTTAGCATTTCAGCCACTCCAAGGTGCCAGCCATTCTGTTCCTGACTTCAGACTCCAGCATGTCCTTCCAGAGTTTCAGCACCAAAAATGCTGCAGAATCCTTGCAAATGAGGCATATGAAGACTTTTTCTTTTTCTTTTCTTTTATATCTAACTTAAGCCAGCCAGCAAGCAGAGCATAAATTTCTGCTGCTGCAACTGACTGAAAGAGAAGGCCTAACTACCGCTAGCAAAAGGCATCATGGAAGTTTGGTTTCACATTTCCAAGGAAAATATTCACCTTTTAGAATTTCAGTAAGAGAAGACCCTGCTCTAAAGTATGGCCTGTGATGCATGTGTGTGTGGAGTGAGGGAGGGAGGGAGGGAGGAAATAATCCAAAAAAAAAAAAAAAAAACAGGTGGAGGCATCATCCATAAGTGGAGGTGCTCCTCTTCTGGGAAGCAGGTATTGGATCCAACTGTCAACTACCAGAATTCTTTGTCTGCTGTCCTCAGTATGCATCTTTGTTTCAACATCTCTGTTTTGTTCATAGCTGCTGTTGCCATGGAAGTTGCATTTAATATTGGTTTGTATGCTCAGATGTAATATAGGGAAACACAGCACTGTCTATCACTTTAGGCTTACCTAGACCGTAGAAGCATACAGTTGGAAGGCCATCAGCTCCAACTGCCTGCTCAATGCAGAACTCAAGTCACCCATCCAGACTTCAGCCCAGCCTAACCCTGTTTAGCTCCCAAGATTAGGCTGGATCAGTCTTTCAGTTCCTCATTCAAGGGCAACCCTTTGCTGTCCAGTCTCTGTACCATGGGGGAGCAATTCCTCTTACTGCTTTGATTGGGTGGGAAGGCAATTGTGGATATCGCATTTGTAAAAAGCAGCAGCATGGGCCATGTGCACATAAAATGGGATGGGGAGTAGTAACTCAGGGTATCCTTGTCTGGATAGTTGCCTGAGTTTAGTGGTATAGCAGAAGAACAATAAAAACAAGCACGTAACTAAACAAACAACTTTCTAAAGCCCCCCAAATCATATATGTTAGAAGACAAAAAGATCATAGCAGTTGCCAGTAGTGATGTTATAGGTGCCACAGTTTAGGGGCCCATGATGCTTGTACAACCATATTCTACAGGGCATTACCAGTGACAATTGAGAGCAGTATGTGCATGGATAGGTGTCTGTCTGTCTGTTTTACTAGATAAAAGCAGAACGAGATGAACTTAGGTCTTCAGATGTTTTGAACTTCAACTTTCCAAAGCCCTGCCAGCAAGGTCAATGATCAGGGACGGTGGGAGATAAAGCCCCCAAATCTTAAAATTAACTATTTGTTCTTCTCTGCAATCAAATATTGTGGTTGGAGTAGTGGGGAAAGATGGCATCCATTAATAGATGTGCCGTTCAAAGCAGAAGTGGTTTAGTGGGATGGAAATTCTAGAGGGAGCTCCATTCTCCTACTTCTAATCCCCTTCTCTCTGTGAGATAAAAACTATAAAAGTGGAGCACAAAATATAAGAATTACTTCAATGGTCTTTTGAGCGCAAAATATACATAGCTAGCACTCATTGGCTACAGAACCCTGTAATCCATGCACCTGACATACATTGTAGACATTTGAGGGATGATGCAAAAACCTTTCTCTGGGGATCCCACAGCTATTAGCACCAAAATATGTCACATAACAACACTGCTTGATGGGATGACCTCCCCTCTCTGGACACCAGATTTGAACACTTTCTTGTTTAAATAGTATAAACAAGGAAGTATTTTTAGATACGCATGCCAAAATCATTTCCATTCAATATAAACCATTCCATAATCTTAATAAGGTATTGCTTTCTATGGAGTACAGTTTCATGCAGAAAGGTTTAAGAGCAATACCTACATGGCTGCTGCTTGAAGGAAGCACCGCTTCCCATTCCTCACTCACATGTAGCCACACTAGTTTGCTCACTGGCTGCTCTGACTTATCCTGCTAGATTGAAAAGTCTGTGTCCTGGGATGCATGGAAAGCTTCCCTCAGGACGTCTCCTGCGGTGACCTCCTCAGACTTCTGCTGACCCGGTCCTTTCCTCAAGGCTGCCTAGGAGATGACCTCACAGACCTTACCAAGTCCCTGCCACAGGTCACCTTGGACTCTGCTTGTGGTGTTGCCTTGGCCTTAGCTGCCCTTCAGGTTGCTTCAGGCTTCTTTTGAGCCACTCCTCAAATCCCCTTCTCTGTTCCGGTGTCCTCTCGCTGGGGGTGCTGTCACACCCCAATGCCAGGCATCTCTTTGGATATGTTCCAGCCAAGGCTCTCCAGCAAATCGGTTCTTTGATAAGTAGAATCCTGCCCAACACGTATTTGTCTTCATCCAGGGTCCATAGACAAAGGTAGAATATTCCTGTTGGACCAATTGATCTCTCCCACCTATTGCTTCCATCCATTAGTCTGTAGGGCAGAAACCTCACTTCATAGAGCCATCTCCCTGTTCGCAGTAAGGTAGAAAACGGCGAACGAACCAACAGCCTGACCTTTAAACACTGTAACCTTTCTCTGGGCCAGGTTGCCAACAGATGATACAATTTTCCTCACTTTACAGTCACCCTTTCACTTCTCTTGCCTTGTTTCCAAACAAAACACATTCACACATTTAATTTTTTCGTCAGGTTATAATGTTTGCCTCACCACAGGGGCTAGCCGTCGTCTCCCTGCTGCTTCCGTGATCACTTTTTTCTGGCAAATGACTCCATTAGGTGGTGGTTCACTTGATTAGAGATCTATACAGAAGTTGCAACTATATTTATTTTGTTGCTAACCTTCCATGCCACCAGAATGGGAGTTCGTGGCTGAGCAGGAATCTGAAATGAGGACTTCCTGCTCTGACATTAACACTAACAACTAACCACACTGGTTCCGCCTCAGCTGCCACAGAAAAGATGCACCTTGAAGTCACAGCCCTCTTGCTGTATTGCATGCAAAGTCTAGAGAACTTGGCTTACAAGCAATATAGGTTTGCTTGCCCTGCAGAAAACTAAAAAGCAGCATAATTTGCCTGAGGGATGTCCTTGAAGAACTGCAGCTGAGCCCTCCTTTTCACTCCGGCTGGGCCCCCAGATAGGCACACTTGCCTGGCCAGCCAGATAAGCCAGGTCCCTACTTGTCTTTCATGATAGATTGCCAAAGGCCTTCTCAGCATAAGGACAGCAAGCATGAGGTTTTGCAATATGCTGGAAATCTGAAGTAAAGCAGGCAACCAAATGATTGTAAGTGTAGGCACAAGGCTGGGGACTGGGTTCTGATTTACTCATACTTGAAGCAGACCCACTGAAATGAGTGGGACCAAACATTCAATTTGTCCCATTCTTCAATGGGTTCCTCTACAGATAAGACTAAATCTAGACCCAAGCCCCTGTTGTTGTGTTGTTATTACATTATTTTTATATCCTACCTTTTGCTTCTTGTGAGGAACTCAAGCTGGCTTACCTAGCTCCATTTTATCATCACAACGACACCCTGTAATGCAGGTTGGCTGAGAGTCTGTGCCTGGCCCAAAGTCACCCGGTTGGCTCCATGGCTGAGCAGGGACTAGAACCCAGATCGCCTGAGTCCCTTTTCCAACCCTCCATCCACATTGTGTAGAAAGGCCAAGCTAAAGGCACCTGGTAGGTTGGAGCAGCCTACCTACAGGGGTCCCCTCCATGATGCAGAGGCAGAATTGTGTAGCTCTATTAGCCAGACTTCATGTGTGATGTTCCGACTCGATAAGTTCCTTCGATAATGTACAGAAGAGAAAAAGCTGTGCAACCCTTCCATGTAAAAACTGACACTGGCCATAATAGCTGGCAATACTTTGCTTCTGTAGGAGAGTATCTATTCAATATTTAATAGACTGTTGAGAGTGACAGATGGTGACACCTTGTCATTTATTATTAGTGTTTACCATTCTTCAGCCAGGTTTCAAACTGGGTGGGTGTCAGTTTTCAGCATGAACTAAATTCCAATGGATTTCAGATGCATTTATGAAGAAATGTGCAAGTTGCCTCATTAAATTGCAATTGTGCTCTCTGTGTTGTTTTTTTCTCCATCACAGCCTGACCTTTCTCTTATTTCAGTGAATGTCAGCATCCGCTATGCTTATAATGTTTAAGAATGAAGCTTAAATATGCTTTAATTTAATGAAAAATGCTACTGCATTTGTTTGAATATATTTGTTCAGCAGCTTATTTTTTTACTGTTAAACTACATGAGCATTATTTCTATGCTAATAGTCTGTTCCTTTGAAGCAAGTGGGGTTACATCTGGTCGGTAAATGCTGCTTTATTTCTCCTTCATTTCAAAGCAATGCACATTCAGGATGGATCCTCAGGAAGAATTGACTTCCTTCCAGTAGATGGCAGTGTTAATCTGTGGACATATGTATATATTCATTTAACGCCAGGCCTTTGGGTTCAGTAGATCAGAACATATGAGAAGAGTTAACCACATGTATTGCTCACGTCCCTCTTTAATGTCATCCAGAGAACCCATTTGTCATGCAACAAAGCACCGAAGAAAAGTTCAGGTAATATTGCCCATCCTAGATATTGCCTGCATCTTTGGATCTCAATATGTGTTGGTGTGTCTAAATGCCATAATGTCATTAAACAGACAATATATTGCCCTAAAATATTATCAAGGCTTCAGATGCAACATCTGATCATTGGTATTCTCACGGGATAACTTTCACTGGAAATTGCTTATTCTTAGACACTTGCAGTTCTTGCCTGCCTTATCGTTAAAAGTTTATACAGCTTTCTTGGAGATGGGTTAGTGACATTTTTGATATCTGTAATACTGCAGAAGAAGGTTACTTTTCTACAAAGGCACTGATGGCCATTGCCAGGTTCCTTGGGTGAATTTTGCACCCTCCCTAAGACAAGTGAACCTCTCCACACTGCTGATGCTGCCAGAGGCTTCCTAAAGCTTCTGGGTTGTTTAATTGCTGTTTCTCCTCAGAAATCTACAGTCCTAGCAACATTACTGTGTTGTGTCTTCTCCATCCTGGCAGTATTGAATAGCTATACCCATCTGGGAATCATCTACAGCTTTGCCACTCAAATGCCAAAACAGAGCTGAGGAATAGATCCTAAATCCCAACTGAAGCCACAATGACTGATTCCAAATGTGTTCCAAGATTATCGGATCAACCATTCTGGTCTATCAGGTGATGCTCAGCTGAATCTCCAGGCTGTTGGCAATTGTTTGTCTGTACACCAAGAACATCAGACTGTGCCCACAGGTCCAAGCCCAAATGGTAATGACTCTGCACCAGAAGGAACTAATGAGTAGCCAAGTAGAACTATCTCATTCCCTAATTCTTGCAATTGCCCTCATATCCTTCAATTAAGACTGATGGGACAGAATATAATCCATACCAGGCTTGGACCTCGACTAATCCATAGCCTGGATTTCCCTTTCTTCATTTCGGGCTGCAGCAGTTGCAGTACAATGCAAAAGGGATAGAAACCAGCTGCCAGTTGGTGGCAAGTCAGTGATAACCAGAGAAGGCATGAAAATGTTTTAAAGCAATAAACAGAGTTCTTGAGCTGGCTTGCAGGTAAGTATAGATGCAAACTTGCCCTTCCATATGCAGGATCATCTCTTATCATTTCCCAGTTTTAACCACTAGGAAATTTATTGAGCCCCTTTTTTTTTGGTTCCTAAGCAAGGAACTCTACTCTAAGACCCATACGCATGGGTTCTCAACACAACCTCGCTCATGTCAGGGTAGAAAAGGAGTGGCCAGAAAAGATATCAGTTCAACATGGGAGATTTGGCCTTTCCCACCTAGGCCAGGCTTATCTTCTTTAAGACCTCCCCATTCCACACCTCAATCATCATTTTCCATAATGGGGGAAAATGTACCTGCCAAACATTGCCATTTAGAGTTTTTTAATGAGACAGAGAGGAGAGGAGAGGAGAGGCTTTCTCTGATAGACTATGACAACCCTAGGGGAAATAAAAAGAAAAAAGAAAGCTGCACATGTTGTTGTAAGAGAGTAAATACACTGATGCAAAATGATGTTTAATTAGCTGAGTTTCTATGTGCTTCACTGAGACCAAGGAAGAAAGAAACTATCCAAAGGTACTCAACATGCTTAGGGAAAATGAGGCCCCCACAAATGTAGGTAAGCAAGCCCAAAAGGTTGCAAGACAACAGCTGGCAAGCCAGAGCAGGAGGTGCTTGAGGCCTGTGGCAGTTGCTTCTCTGCAGTAGGCAAGAAGCCGCACCCATCACAGGGAAGTACCTGGGGTTCTCCCACCACATAAGCACCGGGGGATCATAGAAGTGCCGCGACGACCCTCTCCATGTGGTGGTGTGCATCAGATACTGTTCTCTGATGCGTCTAAATTCCCACAATAGCAAGTGAGGCAGAGATATCTTGATTATTTACTTTTTCTGGAATCAGTGCCAGTTCTTTAAAAGCATTTTGATACATCCAAAAATCATATAATTCAGGTTTCACGCCCCTGCAAATGAGATGCTTTGCAGACTTGATTGCACCAAATTTGTCCTTTTGGGGGCCTTAATTTGATGAGCTGTAAGTGCACTTGCAACCCACTGTGAGCATTCAATAATCTAATGGAGTCGTGAAGCACATATGCCTCATTGGATGGAGGCTGATTATTGCAGAAATCGTGCATTAAGAAATCACACTCATATGCCTTTATTGGATCATCCTTATTGCTCATAATTCACTTGTAAAAATATTGTTCACCCCTTGTCTCACTTGTAACTTCACATGAAGCCACTCTGTTAAATGGTGCTGCTGTTGTGGTGATGCAATTAAATCAGTAGGCGATGCTTTTTAATATTTCTTGCTTTCCTGTTTAGATTTTTTTTTTGCTTTTGCAAAACAACTTTTAAAACTTTAATATGACTTCTGATGCCAGCAAAGAATATGATTAACATATTTTACTCCCTTTAAAGGAGTATATAATAAGCTACCCATTGCCTATAATTGCCAAACGCTGTATGTTGTTGGGATTGAGTAGAATATATATTTACTGCTTGGAACAGTACGAATATTTTCAGTGGTCCTCGGCTGTTATGGATAATCTATAAGCATGGCATCCCTTGTTAATGCAAAAGGTGTATGTAGGTGTGTCTATGTGGTTGCTATGACTTGATGGCCACATCACACATCCAAGACTGCACAGCATGTTGCCACTGCGCAATTCAGATCCAATATGCAAAGGACAGGGACCGTCAGACCTTTCAGGAGCAGTGGGGAGAGACTGCATCCTATGTGTCCCCACCCTCACCCCCCAAAATAGCTTGTTGGCTATCAAGGCAGATTTTGCCAGCCATCAAGGTATCTGGAATGCATGAATGAATTTCATACCTCTGAAACAGCACTGTGGAGAAACCAATCAGGACTGTGGCAGGTAGGATTTCCCCTATGCCGTGGTCCATAGGAATACAGGCAGATGATGTCAGCACTGACTGGCAGCTGCCCTTCAAGGTTTCAGGCCATTTTTCTGGCCTTAGTTGGCAATTCCAAGCACTGACCCTGAGACCTTCTGCATGCCAAGTGGGTGCAGTATGAGTCACCATGCAAATCTGTCTCACCAGAGAAGGCTTAAACCTGCATGGCATCGTCCTGATGTTGCTCAGACCCACCCATGATTTAAATTCGTGAAGAGCGGCAGATCCAGAAAACACATCTGTATGCTTTTGGTGCACTCCAGATAAGCCCTTTTTTTGTGAGCAAAGACATAATATATAGGAACAGTCCGCAGCTCTCCATTTACAGTCTCTGATATGAAGTCTTTCTTTTGTGAGCATGACTCCTGCTGCTTTTTAATCTTGTGGATTCTACCGCATGTTTATTGCTAAGAATCATGGGAAAAGTACAAAGAGGGCAAGCATGCTCTGGTATTGCTTGTGTGTACCTAGATCACAGATTACTTGCGTGGAATGAAGAGACGGAGCAACTGTGAGCTCTGATGTTCCCATAAGGTAGGATTACAATAAGAATTGCTCCTGTGCACTTGATTTAAGGGACATCTTCTTCAAAGAAGGCTCAGATTCTCTAAGGTATCTTTACTAGGTGAATTCTCTTAACCTCCTTGAATTAAGAGGTTAAAAGGAAGCCAGAACGCTCTAGACCAATATTTTTATGTCAGTGACCTCCCCTCCAGGCTGTGTTCCATAATTTCCCCTGCTGTGCTGAATTGATGCTTCAGATAATGCCTCATCTCAGGGTGTGAAATAAGCAGCCGTTGCCTAAGAGGAGCCATGCTGCCTTCTGAAGTGCCCATTCAGCTCAGCAGAGGACAAACCGATAGGCAACAGGAGTGTGATTTGAGAACTGTAATGCCTGAAAGGAAGGTTGCCATTGAAAGGCCTTGGGGGTTGAGTGGAAACTGGAAATTGGGAGCAGAGGAAAAGAAAAGCATGGAATTAGCACAAGCAGAGGTAACCCAATGGGGAAAGAGGGAGATTATTTGCCACTGAGGTTGGGTCTGACTGGTCTGATGCCCAGGATCAGGGCTGTGGCACAAGCTGCTCATAACCCTCTGGACTCAAAGGATTGTGGCCATCCTGTGCATTGCAGCAGGAATGTGCAGACAAAGGTCCCCTCCCTGCTCCTCCTCCCGCCATGCAAAATATTTAGGGGTTCAGCCTCAATGCGGCAGGAAGGGGAGAGAGACACTCCAGCATAGTTCGTCTGCTGGCAGAGCCTGCCTCGTCTTCCCTCTCTGCCAGCTCTCCACCTCCAAGTTGCCATGTCTGAGGTTGCTCTTGCGTAGCAGAACTGCAACTGGTGTTGCTTTTTTCCATGCAAGGGTGGGGAGAGGCACTCCGAGGGAAGGAGGCGCAAAGAATGCTTTCTAGGGATGAGAATCCATTGGATTCCCCGGGCTTGGCTGCCCAGACTCCATCCCACTTTGTCATGGCCATGAGTCCAAGTTCCCAGCAACAGTCCCCAGCATTTCCAGGATCAAGCCCCTTTTCCATGTTGTGTGCAGAGGCCTTTGTCTGTGGCGCATGCAACATGGCATATGACATGGAAGAAGGCTACAGGTTCCATGAGCATTCGCAGTCTTCCTCTTGGCTTGGCTCGCTTTCTAAGATAGGGCTGAGCACAAGAGGAAGGGACAGAGCGTCATTGCAGCTCTACTCAGAGAACAATCCTGCCTAGCAGCCATAGGATGGTACATCTATAAATTCATAAATTTCTTCATCAATGGAAAAGAAAGAATTAGAGAAGTTAAAAATCTGAATGTGGGAATGAGTGAAACTGACAGATTCAGCCAGCAAAAGTTTTGAAAACGTTGAGTATATTTTTAAATGTCTGCTTTGGATCTTTGTGTATTCAACCATGTTTGTGGCACTGAATTGGGGTTGACACCTCCTTCTTCGGACAAACTCCTCAGCTAACAGGTAGGCAGGTGGTTCAATGTGGCCCTCTCCATGCTTGGAAATATGCATATTGGATTGGCCTGATGCACACGGGTAAGAATTCTATTTGATATGGACTTACAAAAAATTGCAAATGTCTTCATAAACTGGGTGAAAAGTACCTGAGCGTTAAAAACAAGCAAAACTTACAGCTTTCTCAGTCCTTGCTATCTGTCATTAACAACATCCATGTGTGGTATCCATGAATCTGTCTAATCCCTTTTAAAGCCATCTCAGTTGACATCCATCCTCATACCTTGAGGCAGTGAATCTCATAAGTTAATTATGCTTTTTGTGAAGTTGCATTTCCTTTTAACTGTCCTCAATCTCCCACCGATCAGCTTCAATGGATGATCCTGGCTTTTAGTGTCATGAGTGAGAGAAAAACTGCTTTCTACTTTTTCCACCTATGCATAATTTTATAAACCGTGACCATCCCTTACCTTTTTGCTTAACCCCCAAAGCCCCAGATTTAGTAGACTTTCTTCATAAGAGAGCTGCTTCATCTCCCTCGTCTTCTCAATAGCATTTTCTACACTGTTTGCAGCTCAGTCTAATATGAACTGTGGAAAAATGCTATCATTTTCCCCCATAGATATTTCCACTTTTCCTTACAGAGTCATCACACGTTCTGGTTACTTACCAGGAAAATAAGATTCATGTTTTTTTGCAATCCTGTCACTTGCAAAAGGACTTCTAGTCACATATTTTGCTCAGAATTGGTTACACTCTCCTCTAGGAACCTTTGCCTATTTAATCTGGATCACTTCTTCCTCCTGGTCCACAGATTTCTGCTCTCACAAGGAGACGAGATCAACGGAAAACAAAGGGGCATGGCCACCTTTGCACTCAAGAGCGATCCTCTTCTGAGCTCTCAGCCTGGCTTCCAACATACTCTCTGTTCAAACAATAGTCACTTTCAGGATGTTCAGCAACCACCTAGAAGAAGGAGGAGGAAAAAAATTAAAGGCTTTGATGTCTCTTACTTTTTTATCAGCCTTGACTATGTTATCCTGCTTGAAGCTGGAAGGATTTTCTTGCTGCTAGCCTAAAACGTAAAAGCTTAAATAATGTCTCTTCTGCCTTTGAACTGCTGGAAAAGAAGGCTGTGTTTCCAGCATACAAGGGAGTACTTCAAGGACAGACCCTTTAGTGAGATTGTTAAAATGAACTTTGAAAAATATATGCCTTGCCAAAAAAAAGTTTATCCATAAACCAAGAATCTTTTTTTTTTCCTCCGGAAGGAGCCTTTTTTCAACTCATCAATGGATATTGTGCTATAAAAGACAAAATACACTAGATCCCTGTTATTACTCCATGATTTAAAACTGATGCTCATGTAGCTTTGCTTTGAAATGACCATCTTTATACTAGGTGGACAATAACAAAAAAGTTCATAAAAGCAATGGTTTCATGTTTACCACAAAGGGTTGGCAGAAAAGCTACTTTTTGAAGCAAATGTACCAGCATTGCCTGGTACTGGTTCTTAGATCAAGTTTTTGCATTTAAGGGAATGTTTACACAGCACTTGTGTGTCAGTGTTTCTCTTGCAGCATTTGCGGATTACAGTGCAGCAAAACAATTGAGAGCCCGTATATATTATACCACTAACAGTTGCACGTCTGTGACAAAAAATCTCCACTTTTCCATTCAGACCGGTAGAACAAAGGATTAGCAGCTGACATCCTAGCATCTGAATGCATTTTAAAACCACAGAAAATAAAACCCTGTCACCAAATAATGAAAGTTGTGACAGAAAAAATCAATACCACATAATGCACATTCCAGCAGCTCTCTTTCTCTTTGTTTCATATTGAACAGCATTTACCAGTATACCAAACCTTTTCTGAAGTATATTTCTACTAACCTGCTCCAACTTGTTCGCAACCTTGAAGGTGAGATCCTTATGCATGTTTAGATGAAAAGAAGGCCTGCTAGTGTGCCCCAGTTTGCATAGCTGGCTGGGACATTTTGTGAGTTGTAGTCCCTTTTTTGCTGTCTAAACTTCCATAGGATATTGCCCTTACAGTCTGCCAGAAGAAAAAAAAATCTATTGACCTGACAGCTATAACTTCAAAAAAAGTACTTGGCCTATTCTCTAAAGCCATTCTTCCTGAGAGTGAGAGTGCAACTACTGTGCACTTTCCTCAGTTTCTACATTTAATTTGCTGTACACAAGAACCTAAAACAAAATGTAGATGTTGGCCTATATGGAAGCCTCTTGGAGCAATGTTGCCGTGTTACTAAATAAGCTAGACTATGGAGGGTTGAGTGAATCAGGCAGGAAAGCTTTGGTGGAATCTTCCTCCACTAACTATGGATAGCAGACCCTTGAAGTCTGCAGTAGTTGCCTTTTTTTAACTGGATATGGTCCTACGCTTAGCAGTTCTATGACAAACAACAATTCAGCAGGTGGAATTTTCTTACCTTCTCAGCTGCTAGCAGAGAAAAACATCACTTACTAGAATTTTGACATGTAGCTTTTTCAAAGCTTGGGAGCCTTGCATGATGGAAACGTCCATGTGAAACACTGATAGGGTGGCGTGAAAATGTTGCCTGTGTTGATGAGCATCAAGGCAGATGGGTGGCTGACGTCCAGAGGTTGTTGAGAAAGATGTTCCAGGTTCACTGGTTCTGTATAGGAGGGGTCTGCATTTTACTTGGTACTGTCTTATTGTTGGCCTTTTCCATGGTATAGCCAGATTACTGGCATCCTTTCCCCTCACACCCAGCCAAAAAGTAAGCCTGGAGCTATCTTGGCTTTCTTTGCAGTGCCAGGTGAAAATCTTGTTAGTTTCTCAGGCCTTTAAGAAGTCTGGTGTGGTTCCATGCTGCCATTTTATCTTACTTGACTGCTCTATTGGGACTTGTTCTATTATGATTTCTTTGATTGCTTCTTTTCAGACTTATTTTAAACTACTCTGAAAGGGTTGCTGAGGAACAACCCCCCCAAAAAGTCTGGTATAAAAGTTTTTATTTGCTATATTTATACATTTATTTAAATAATGTATTCATTTATAATACAATAAATAATACTGACATTCAGTGGCTTGTTTTGCTTAGCCACTTCGTTTAGCTATTTGGGCACCTGCAGTTTGGATGTGGAAAGGGGAATATAAATTCATAAACAATTTTATGTATTTATTTATTTCATTTTATATCACCCAATAAGCTGAGCCATTCTGGGTAGTTAACAATAAAAGCAAGAAAGCATTGGACAGGTCTTTGAAAGCTGCAACTATAATGAATAAACTACCTTTTTCTGGTCTTCAGGGCCCAGAAATTTTTGATAAGATTACCTTTTTATCACACACTTGACCATCTTTGCACCAAACTGCAACCTTTCTATGTGGTAAGATAATTCCAAGATAATGGACAATGGTTATATAATTCAAATTATGGATGACCAAACCGTACGAAGACAAATGTGCTCACTCCCATAGTATGCTTAATCAAGTAGTAGTAATTTTACCACCCTTCAAATGCAAGTGACTAGGACAATGTGTGGTAAAATTGTTATCTGGAGCTCATCGTGTTACCACAAAATTTACCACACATCTACTTGTGATATGTAGAATTCCAATGTCCCCTTGGGAAGATGAGGCTGACAATTAATCTTCCTAATAAGAGAGCTCATTACAAGACAGTTTGATTAGAGGAAGGGAGGGTAGGTGTAGAAGACTTGTAGGATTCATCAGTATAAATAGTGGGAATATAAGCATTGTGAAGTGATGTGGAAGAGAGCCCATGAGATATCTCAGATCACTACATAAATGGTTAAGCTTGACCCCACCTTATCTAGTTTTAAATGTACATTTGGTAAAGAAGGACCTGTAGTTAACCTGTCTTTCCATGAGACTTGGAATTGCCTCAGGGTTTGCTGTCCTAAAGAGCATTTGATATTGACTCAAGAATGGGACTCTTTCTTTGCTGGCTGCACGAAGGGATCCCACCCATGCTTGTTGGATCCCCAGCTCTTGGCTCAGAGCCTCCTTCCAGCCTTGGGCCTGGGAATCTGAAATCCCACTACACCCTAGATACAGCCTAGGAGGCCATAGGAACACTTTCTGGACTGTTGCCTTTATCTTTTCAGGCAGAGAAAGCTGCTGTGTTATATACCAAGTTAGTACGTTGGGCCTTCTAGTTCAGCATTGCCCAAACGACTGGCAGTGGCTTCCTAGGGTTTCTGGGAGCCTTTCCCAGGCCTGCCTGGAGATGCCAGGGACCAAGCATGGGGCCTGCTGCATACCAAGCATGGACCCGCTGCTGCCCCACTGTCTTTCCCGCCTTTTCTTGGCTGGCTCTTTGATTCCATGGTTGGTGGCAGCTGAGAGCTCTATCTTCCTATGTTTGTTGCTGGGGTCCTTCAAAGCTGTTCACAATGAAAGTCAGGATTGAATGAAAGGCTGCATGATTAAAGAAGGGGGAAAGGAGAAGAAAAGAACAAAATTGCAGTGTTTGAATACATCGTATATATTGTAGTTTCATCTCTACAAGCCCACAGTATAATCACCCCCTTGCACTTGGCAACGTAGCCTACTTGTACCTGCCTCCTCGGGGCATTTGTGTTTAAAGAGATGTTGTCACACACATCGTAAGGCCAGCAAATATCCCTTTTGATCGCACTGTCTATCTATGTCCTTTCCTGGAGCATCTCAAAACTCTCGCTTTGATTTCATCAGTGAATCAACAGGTCACTGAAGACACAGGCCAGTTTGAAATCCTTTCCACACAGAAGGCTAGTTCTCGCTTTGTTTTTGTTTCAAGTAGCTTTGGTTTCAAAGGAAATGGTGCCAGAGAGGGAGGGCCCCTTCATGGGGTGCGTACACGGCACTTAGCCTGGTAGCGAGCGATGATGTACACCGAAATACAGGGCTGCACTTCGCTTCAGTGATCTAAGTTTCCCCCACTCATTTAGAAAGCCAATTCTCTTCTGGTGTGTTTCCATCTTCAAGCTGTGAGTAAGAAAGGCTTTGAAGCTTTTGTTTTATTAAAAACCTGCTTTGAAAACACAAGAGGAACAGACATCAATTGCCAAAATAAACAAATCTACAGAAATAAAGTTTCTCCTCCCACCCCCCAACACACCTTGAAAGGTAAAGCCTAGTACTTCAGGTTAACTGCGCACCATTTTTCTTTGATTTTATTTGATGTAATACTATTAGAGATAGTTTAATGAGGAAAAAGAGGACGCAGCAAGGAATTGGGTTTCTGCAAGATCCTGGATGAAGAAGGAAAAAAGAGCTATTTTCTTAAATCAAAACAAAATCTGTCATAGCTGGGTTTGTATTTAATCCCCTGCCCCTTTGGAGTGTGACTTATGGGAATACTTTATGGACTTAAAGTAATATGTGGTTCACTATTTCACATGGTACTTTTGACCAAGCAGGAAATGAAATCACATTTGAGGAGTATATATAAAAATAATCTGAGCCCTAAAAATGGCACCCCAAGGCATTAGAAAAGCTAGGAAGAAACCTAAAACAAAACAAAACCCAGAACTTGAGTACACTGATAATGTATAAACTATATCAATAACATGTTCTCTCTGTAGAAGTTTTTTTTTCTCCAAATAAATTCCTGTTTTCAAATTGGAACAGAACTGTAGTAAAGCTGACCTGGTCAGATATGCTAATTGCAATTCACAGCTTGTTGTGTCTGGATGATTGAAACTGAACTAAAACTTACATTTACTGAAATAATAGAAATGTGAGCAGGGGAACAGTTCTGGATAGGATGGCAAAGTTGTTCTATACAGTCTTCACAAAAATGGAGGGACCAACTTTAAAAAATCAAATGGTTTCCCATGATGTTTGGAGTTCTGTGTGTCCTTCAGTCCTAAGATGGGAGTCTTTCTAAGCTGGGTCCTATATTTTCCTATTTCATGTGGAAAATATGACCATTATTATGGTTTTTAAAAAACATTTAATGATTGCCCTGCCACTGCCAATATTAATTCTCTAATCCCATAATAGTTAGTTTGAGAGGAAAGAAAGGAGTTGAGTGAAAGCCCTACAATGTAGCCCACTCTTAGTATTGTAGACCAGCCTTTCTCAACCTTTTGCCTTCTAGACACGTTTGGACTGCAACACCCAGAATTCCCAGTCAATGGCCCTGCTGGATGGGAATTCTGGGAATTGTGGTCCAGTTGCCTCTGGGAAGACCTCAGCATTCAGAGAGCTGGCACACTGGAAAGTGTTGAACCTCTTGTCTGCCAGAGTCCAGAGTCCAAGCAGGCCAAGATCAAACCAGAGGTAGGTCATGGAGCCAGGTATAGGTCTGATAGTCAAGAGTGTAGTCAGATCAGACCAGAAATCAGGAACCAGGAAGACAACACAACAGAGAACTGGTACGTGAGAGCAGGATAACAAGGCCAGGAACAGCAATACTTGGCAGACAAGCCAGGTGAGACAAAGCAAGGACAGGTGAAGGTCCAAGAGGCAGGAATGCTGGGTCCAGGGGCAGGGCAGAGATTTAGGCAGCAAGAGTCCGTTTAGCAACCAGGAACCACAAAGCACCACAGCAAGCCGGGAAGACCTTCACTGCCAAGGCAAAGAATGAAGAGAGAAGCCTGTTTGTATAAAGCTCTTCCCCCAGGTCTCCCAGATGGTGCTTGCTTGTGTCCGAGAGGTCCAGCAGAGTTGGGATCTAGTCCTGTACTCTTGGCTGCACCTATCCTGGTTCTGGCAAGCAGGTGGAACCACAGAGCAGTTCAGATCCTGATATCATCTCACAGTAGCTTAGAATTATTATATTGCCAGCATCTTTGTAGACATAGTAAGCAGCCAGTTCTAACTTAAAACAACCATATACATTCTGTCTTGGCTCACAGACAGGAGTGTAGTGGAACTGGGGCCTACAGGGATGCAGATAATACCTGCCACTCCTCTCAGACTTCCTGTCAAAGCTTAGCTACAATCCTTGCAAGCTCTGGGGAAAAATGAATTTTACCAGCCACAAAATGGTGCTCCCTGTTCTAATGCAAAATATTTGGGAATGGATATTAAGACCCATTAGCTTTACTAAGGACCAGTGCCAAGTGGAAATGAAAACTGCTGGCTTGTCAACATGAATCTGCAGTCTGCAAATGTGGACTCTCCTTCTGGCTTGGCTACAGGACCTGCCATGATGAGTGCCGCACTTCAGAATTTATCGCTACAGCATTGCTGGACCAGCAGGACTCTTGTCCTTCCCTGCAAGTCTCACTACACCAATATTACAAAGTCGCATCTTGAATCAGCTCAGACAGAGCAGTATTTGTTGGAAGACTAGCTTCCCAAACAGCAACAGACTGGTGAGGACGGTGGCAAGTAGCACTGCTGCACTGTGCAAAGCAGCTTGATCTGCAGAAATCCGCAGGTGATGCTTTTCACCTGATGGGGACAATTGGTTTGCAGAGCTGGAATTGCCCCCTGACTTTCACAGCAAGAGTGGGGAGAAGCCCGTAAGGTTTCTGAGATAGAGGGAGTTGCATCTGTCATAGGTGGCAGTGGAGGCCTCTCTCCCTTTGGTGCAGTTCAATATATATTTGGACTGAAAAACTCTGGCTGGCTGGCTGGAGCCTGCAGGCTGCTGTAGATGGTTTTCCCCCACTCTGTCTAAATGTGAATACGGCCTAATGTGTATTTTACCACTGCAATCTTGCAGCAGCTGGTCCTCTCCACTGGGGGCAGAGATGCCCCAGCCTGACAATGCTCCGAGATGTTATGTGAATTAGCTATCCTATGGCTCAGTGTCCTTCCACAGAGCATTGCGGGACACATGACCCAAATGGAATCTGCTGACTCTCGGAAGTCTGGCTCCCCTGAGCTCAGTGGACTTCTTGCCCGCTTCCAACCCGATGATCTGAAGTGGACTGTGTTGCGGCTTTTCCACTGACTGCTATCTCTGTCTGCAGTTTGAACCTTTTAAAAATGCTAAGGAAATTTGCACAACTCGTGGAAGCATGCCGTTTGTGCTGATATATGTCACACCCAATGCAATCAGCATCTGAAAAGCATGTGGCTGTCATGCAATTTACATAAAATCAGCCAACTAGCACAAATTGACACCTGAAAACCACATGGGGAACATGCAATTTGTACAACGTTTGCAAATCCATCCCTTTCCTTGGTTTGTTCTATGCCAACCCGGCTATGGCTGTCTCGGGGGTCAAAAGGCCATGAACTAGCTCAGTGTGCAGCATATGGAGCTAGCACCAGTGGGGTGGGCTGGTGGGCTAATGTTGCAATCCAAACCCCTTATTGAATTCCTTACACATCCCTTCTAGAAGCAGCAGCATGACCTGATAGGACCGTGAAGGCAGGTTTATGTGAAGGGAGGAAGAGGCTTGTGCTAGCTCCAAGCAGTACCAAGCTCCCCCTCACCCTTCTGTCCACCAGAACCTAAGCCTTAAGACTTAACAGCTGCTCAAAAGCCCAACTCCATACTTCCACACTGGGATGCAGGTGGCGCAGTGGTTTAAACTGCTGTGCTGCTGGGCTGGTTGATCAAAAGGTCGCCAGTTCGAATCTGCACAAAGGGGTGAGTTCCCCCCTGCGTCCCAGCTCCGTCCCAGCTCCTTGCAGTTCGAAAGCATGCAGATGCAAGTAGATAAAAAGGTGCCACTTCGGTGGGCAGGTAACAGCGTTCCGTGTACTTCGGTGTTTAGTCATGCCGGCCACATGACCACGAAGACTGTCTGCGGACAAACGCTGGCTCCCTCGGCTAGGAAATGGAGATGAGCACCGCCCCCTAGAGTCAGGCATGACTGGACTTAACATCAAGGGGAAACCTTTACCTTTACCTTTACCTTTATACTTCCACATTACAAATCTGAAGCATTCAACAAGTAGCAGCTATCCAGGCAGTAGACTCTAGAACAGTGATTCCCAAAGTGGGAATCACTAGGAATGGTGGAAATATTCAGGGGGGAGGGGTGGCATGATTGGTTGTTTAAATATGCAGTTCAGCAATAGACATAATACAAATAAAGGGGTGTGGAGGCGCTCAGGTTATTGCCCAAGAGGAAAGAGGGTGGCAGCCTGAAAAATTTGGGAACCATTGCTCCAGAGGCTCATTTACAAGTCAGCATACACAGGTCTTTAGACAGATATCCCTTTACAAAGGGAAAGTGAGGAAAAGGGAATCAAAGGCATACAAGAACCTGTGTATATTTGGAATTAATGCTTCCACCAGTGCTTACCTATGCAAGCTGATAGATACCTGAGCACAGGTCTTCAAATAAGACAGAACCAAACAGACCTATAAGGAGTTCAAAGCAAAGGTAGAAACAACAGGGGCGACCGCTACCTTCTTGATTTTACCCTCAACTTCAAGGAGATCCCTGTTAGCTGATTGCAGGTTGGCTAAGGCAGTTTCTACAGGCCCCAAGGCAGGTGGAACTTCTTACAGGAATGCTGCCAAGGGACCTGGTCTCCCGATTTCACATGCACGCAGGTATTGCACCATTGCTCACCACTTTAGTATGGCAAAATGGGAACTCACAGACCCCTGAGACAGAGAAACAAAACTGCGCTTTTGCAGAGAGAGCGAGCTCTGCAGCTGACCCTTATCAACGTACACCTATGTCCCTCCACCCTGCTTTTTCTCAAATTTAAACAATGCACCAGCCCACTCAAATAAGCAGCTTCTCCATCATGCCCTTTCACAAGTTGCAAGAGTTCATTTCAGTACTGGTGGCCAGCATCAGAAACATTATCCTGTGCACGGGAGTTCTGTTAGGTGCACAGCAGTAGAGGCTGGTTGGAAAGTTGGCTTCCTCAAGCCATGTTTTTCCTTTGCATTTCAGCTGTGCAGAGATCTGAAGTGGGACCGAACGCAGCGGGGACATGTAATAGGGAGGCCTTAATGGATAATGCCTTGACTCTTACATAAGCTTCTGCTCGCTGATGCCTTGACTCTTACATGAGCTTCTGCTCGTCAGAGATGTCCCAGAGTGCTTAGCGGTATTTTAACGATTTGTTCTGCAGTCCCCCTTTGCAGCGGCCTAAAGCCTTCTTTCCTGTCCTCCGCAATCCTCTTCTAATAGGAGGCAAAGAGAAAGATTAAAAAGAATCTGTGATTTCCTGAAAGTAAATAGACTTCCAGAGATGTTTATGTATTTGTAGGTCTGGTCAGCAGCATATAAATTGAAGTCTTCTAGCCGTGCAATACATTTCTCAGCCCTTCCGGTATGTCTGTCCTGGTTTGCTATTGATTTCTTCCACTCCCTTTGGTCAGATAAATGGAGTTTGTATTAGAGATAACGAGCACCGGGGATTAACCAAAGTGCAGTTTGGAGATTTCTACTATGGTCTGGAGAGGAAAGTATAAGATATTTAACCTGGCAATATGAGATATTACAAAGCATTGGCTTGGTATTAGCCTTCATTTGAGAAGTTTGTGCTAAAAAAAGACATACTAAGCTAGGTAAAATGATTGATAACAGAGCTCTGGAAGGCGTTATCCAAATTAGGAAAATGCAATGTTGCCATTTTTAATTCTTTAAATTGTGTTTTTAAAAGATGGCTGCTCTTATTTTATCAGGTTAAATGGAGATGACTGAAGGGTTTCATTTCTTTGCACATACAACTGGCATAATCTTGTTCTCACTGGAGTTTTATGAAGTGTATTGAATAGGCTGAGAGCCAGGCCTGCATTCTTGCAGAGCCTCGGAGGAACCGCCAATATTCTTGTCTGTATTGTTAATTTGGGCATCATCAACCTAAGTTACTGAATTTTCACAGCACTCTAAGGCTGCAGCCCTATTAGCAAAGTGGTTAAACCAGGATTTGGGACTGAATCACACACTTAGGGTTGAAAGCTTCACACTCGCCATACACATGCTGTCGTAATGCCTGCAGCTTTCCTGATTTTGGCCTCTGTCACATGCATTTCTTGTTTTGCAGTGACTGGGTTTTACACCGTGGGAGAGTCTCTGCACTTGTTCCTGAGTATTGCTGGCATTTGAACAATATGCGTGAGAGTACTGGACTCAATTAATAGCACGCCAGCTTGTTGCTGACCCTATACTGGGGCTTTGAGATTCAGTGAGGTGACCCAAAGCACCCCTCCTGTTCTGTATTAATTTATGTGTATATTGCATATCATTGACACTGAGATTTTATTTTTATTTATTTATTTTCCGATTTATATCCTACCAAGCCCGGCACTGTCTTGTGTCCCATGTAAACACTGCAAGGGGCACAGCGCTATGGCTACTCACCCTCCGGTCTGGGAATATTATTTGGGAGGCAAATGTTTCGTTTAGGGGTTCAGTTTAGTTTAGGGGTGGACACATCCAGTTCTTCACCCAGTTTGAGCCTACTGGCAAGTATTGGCATGGGGGCAACCGTGCTTGGGAATGTCTTGCCCCTAAGAGTTGAGTCAGATGCAGTACTGTGGCATCTTCTAAGGGGCAATCCTCTGGTGGTACAAATGCATGGTTTAGGTTGACCAAGCGCCTACTGGAAGATACTTAGCCATTTCCTCATTCAGTGTGTGGTTTCCATGATTGACAATGTCTTGTGAGCCAATAAAGCAATGAGCTTGGGACATCTCATAGAAGCTTGGCGATATGGTTTGTGGTGGCTGCAAGGTTAGTTTGGGGTGACCACTACCAGTTTCTCATTTTGGCTACCAACAGCATGGTGGCAATACATTTGCAGGGTCACGTGTCCAAACAGAGCCTTGGGCTGGAAGCTGTTTTCTGGCAATGCAAAGCAAGCACGGTAGATGTGGGTGATCATTCAGAGCATGCTGGGTTGTGGATCTCCCTGCTCATGCTGCTTCAAACATTACTTGACATTGCTGTGTGGCAGGACAAAATTATCTGAAAGTGACTGAACAGAAATTCATGAGTTTGTTTCAGTTCCACTGTCCATTTTCTACAGCTTGCAGGGCAGGCATCTCTAAAATTTGCCTTCAGCAATAATCTGAGGGCTGGTGTTAAGAAGTGTCAAACTTCTGTATGTGAATTGGTCGCAAGACAGAAATGATTAGGCATAGTTTCTCCATGTCAGAGTTCTAGGAAACATGCTTGTGGACTTGTTGGAGGCATCAAGAGAATGCTGGATTGGACGGAACATTTGTTCTTCCTCATGCTGTTAGGAAGCAATGTTAGAGGAAGCTTGCCATTTATTTATTTAGGAGACTTCTATGCCGCCCCATTTGCCGAAGCCTCGGGGCAGCTCACAACCATAAATAAACTTCAAAATTGAATGACTTGCGGGATTGGGGGTTGGAGGCACTGCTTTGCAGTGGTTCCGCTCCTATCTCGACGGTCGATTCCAGAAGGTAGTGCTGGGGGACCATGTCTCTACGTCATGGCAGCTATGCCATGGGGTACCATAGGGCTCCATTCTATCCCCTCTGCTATTTAACATCTATATGAAACCGCTGGGAGAGGTCATCAGGAGGTGTGGGCTGCGGAATCATCAATACGCTGATGATACCCAGCTTTACCTCTCGTTCTCCACTAATCCAGGTGAGGTAGTGGCTGTGCTGAACCGGTGCTTGGCCGAGGTAAGGGAATGGATGAGGGCCAATAAACTGAAACTCAACCCAGACAAGACGGAGGTCCTGTTGGTTGGCGGATCGGGTTTCGGAGAGGGTGGATTTGACCTGGTCCTGAATGGTGCAACACTCCCTCTTAGGGATAAGGTCCGCAGCTTAGGAGTACTCCTCGACCCGGAGCTTTCTTTGGAAGCTCAGGTGACAGCGGTGGTGAGGAACGCCTTCCTTCAGCTTCGGCTGATTAATCAGCTGAGCCCCTACCTGGAGTACGACTGCCTGGCGACGGTGACACACGCGCTGGTGACTTCCCGCCTAGACTTCTGTAACGCGCTTTACGTGGGGCTTCCCCTGAAGACAGTCCGAACACTTCAATTGGTGCAAAATAGAGCTGCCAGGTTGCTGACGGGGACGGGGCGTTATGCTCACATGACTCCAGTCCTCCGTCAGCTTCACTGGCTTCCCATTGAAGCCCGGGCCCAATTCAAGGTGTTGATTATGACCTACAAAGCCCTAAACGGCTTGGGTCCTGGCTACCTGAACGAGCGCTTACGTCCGTATATGCCCGACCGCCCTTTGAGATCTGCGGGAGAGTCCCTTCTCCGGGAACCCTCCATGAAAGAAATTAGGAGAGTAAGTACTCGGAGGAGGGCTTTCTCTGCGGTGGCGCCCAACCTATGGAATTCACTCCCCAAAGAGGTCCGCCTGGCACCGTCGTTACTGGTTTTTCGGCGCCAGGTAAAGACCTTTTTATTTAAACATCATTTCAATTGTTAAAACATATGATCTGGCCTGGGCAACTTCTTCTTCCTTCTCTTTCTCCTCCTATATTTTTATTTTATACTGATAATTTTAATTTTGTATTTGTAAATCAATGTATTTTTTGTATTGTTATATTTAATGGTAATTTATTATGTACTATTGTATTTCAATGTATTTTATCATGTTGTAAGCCGCCCCGAGGTTTCGGCAAGGGGCGGCATAGAAATGTTATAATAATAATGATAATAATAATAATAATATAAATTAACAATATAAATTAAGTCACCCTGGCCAAAGAATAAAATGAATAAATAATATTAACAATTAAAATAACATTTGAATAAAAAGGTCTTCACCTGGCACTGAAAAACAAATAACGACGGCGCCAGGAGGCCATGACCAGTAATACTGTATATACTACAATACCTATGGCTGTCTTGGGGAGAAAGGGGCAACCTTTGCTCAGCTAAACTCTGTATTTCTGCATAAAACTTGCAGTTTCAAACACAAACACATGGAAAACTCTTCATGCGAAGCAGTTCACTAGCATTGTGCAGGTACATCCTAGCGAGATTCCCAGGCGCGCACGAGAAGCTACTCATTTTGGTGGGATTGATAGCTCAGAGTCTGAGGATGGGGGGGGGTGGTGCTGGCTGACCCAGACAGGGTTGAAAACGCCGACTCAAACAGAATTGTTGTTGTAATGGACGGGCCTCCACCTGCTGCCCCAGTTTCTCAGCACCCATCTGTGTCTGCTCAAGATGAGATTAGTTCAAGGGCAGCCACGGGGCCCAGTCCACCCTCCTGTGGGAATGAAGAAGAAGAAGATCTGGAGGGTGGGGATTTGGAGATGGGTAGTCTCTAGGATTAAGAACTCCAGCCTCCTGAGGAGGTGGACGCAAGGGTCTGTCATCACAGCCACTGGCTGGCCCAGTCATGGGCTTAGAGTGCAGGATGCAGAGGTGCCTGGATCCACAGCACCTCCTCTTCCTGAGACAGTCCTAGAAAGGTTCATAAGCAAAGCTTTGGGTAAAGGGAGGCAGAGAGGGTTCAATAGCTTACTTTGGGTATGCTCAGAGATTTGTGTATGCTTAGAGGCTTCTTTGTAGAATAAAGATGCTTACAAGGCTGGAGAGTCTGTCTTGCTGGGGAGGGAATACCTAGCTCACAACACATAAGTAGTTCCAACAGTTGCAATTCTGTCTATGCAGAAAAAGAGAGGACTCCTTCAGTGTGATTCAGATCATCAGGCCTGCATGGGAAGCCACTTTGGCATATGCAGCTCCCTCTGCAGAGAGGATCCATGGCCATCTTTAACAGCTCTTTGAAAGTTGGGTGCTTGTGGAAAGCAGTTTGCATCCATTGCTTCCTGCAGGACTTAGTTTTCAAGAATGTGCTGGCAGTGGCTGCCAAAATTATGTCTATGCAAGCACGCCTAAGCCTGAAACCTGTGCATAATGCGTATCCGTGGCTGGCCGGACATAGGCAGGAAACCAGAAATTGCTCCTTTCCTCCATGTCTAGTGTGCTGCTCATCGGTCACACAATGCTACTTGAAATCATTCTTGAGAAAGGTGAAAGTGTACATTTATGGATCTGGGAGGTTCCCTGCACCAAAGGTTCATGCCCTCCACATTCTTAGACACCCATATTTACTGCTGAAACATTCATGAAAGCTTACCTTAAACCTATCTTAAAAAGCAATTATTTGTGACATAAAAAAGAAAATAAATAAATCTTACTGGCCTTTTCTGGGTTTTTTAAATATTTTATTACTTGAAGCTATATTATTATGATTGTGCCACTAGATGGAGAAAGCAACCCTTCTTCCCATACAAAACAGAGAGCATTTTCAAAAGAATGTCACTGTGACCTAGAATATTCTTCAGAGCTATAAAGGAAAGGGGTTGTCTTTGTGACCTATAGAGAGTACATTTAAAAACAAACCTTAAAAGGGCTTAAGTCCCCTTGAACTCAAGGGAGCAGAAACAAGAATGCACCCTTTAGTCAAAGGAAGCAAATGTCATGGGCTGCAGTGCATTTAGGCTCATGCCAGAATCACGTCTCGAGAGCAACCTTGTCTGAAGGAACCTCTGTCCTCTGTAGAGATGCCCTTCAGAGGTGGGCTTCATCACCATTACACTTCACGATCAGCTCATTGGCAAAAAGTAGGAAAAATATAACTTGACAGATGGATTGGCCATGATTCATTAGACATGTTACTATATCTTTCAATAAAAGGCATTATCAATTTGGTTTGGTTTAAATAATGATTGTGAACTGGATCCTAATTCGGCTGTGCAAAAGCCCAAGTGTCTTTTCCCTGCAGTGCCCCCTCCAGTCCCCTGAAAAGTGTACTCGGTGGAAGAACGCACTGAATAGGATTTGGGCTGAAGAGGGATCCCAAAACCCTGGCAAAGACATGTTCCATTCCTGGAAAGCATATCTTGGATCCAACCCAATGAATTATAGTAACCAGAATGGGGGAAAGTCTTCTTTTGATGGTCCGGATTAGGATCTGTCTTCCATGAGAGAAGGGCTCCACTCATGGAAGGTTCCTCTACCTAATTTGGCAGGGGTGGGGGGAGGATCTCCCATATCACAGCTTACCTCATTCATCAGGACCTTCTGATTCTGTCTGTAGCAATTTCAGGGGACTGGAGGGGCTGCTGTGTGAAGGAAGGAGAACATCCACATCCTGTAGTGCCGATAATCCAGCTGGAATTGGCATGCAACCCAGTGAGTTTTTCATCCTTTGCAGAGAAATGTGTCCAGTTATGGAAATTCCCACCATCTGTGTGTACCTCAAAAAGGTACATTATAAACAGGCGAGTGAGCCCCATCCAGTGCACCGTATGGGATGGTGCCTCCCCAGCACATATCACAGGTCAGATGCACATGCTCTGGGTTGGCTGCACTTGTAATCTGCTAAACCAGAAGATGGTAATCATGCCATGATGGAGAAGCCAGCAAGCATCTACAACCAACCAATGCTGTACCATTGCCAAGTCAATAGACTGTCCACGAGGCAGCCACAGGTTGGCTGCCTATATTTTATATTGTTCTGTTTTTGCACAAGGTTTTGTATTTATGCCTGTTCATTTCTCAAGGGAATCTTGTTTCTCTAATCAGCTTCAACTGTGATGCACCTTCAGTGAAGATAGATGCTTTAATCTATCCCAGATCAAATGTTCAGTCCTCTTTGGAATCAGCAGAGAATTTGTTATACACAGCTATTATAAACAGTGGGAGAAGAGACATAATTTCAGCGAGATGCAGATTGCCCCAAGAGTAAGTTGTCCAGTTTAATGGAATGACTCATGTAAGTGCATATTTGCATAATCAAGGGCTGTGGAACTGCTCAAAAGAGAAAGCATGACAGATGTGTTTGCATGATTAACATTGAAGGAAAGCTATATCATATTGCTCTCCTTCACTGTTCGTTATGTAAACACATCTGTCATATTTTCTCTTTATCTCTCTGCTCATGCTTTTTTTTTTCCAAACTGATAACCAGGGTAGATGAGGGGAGGTCTTCATTGGAGAACAATGCATGAAAGGAGATAGTTTGGCTGGAAAGAAGTGAAGCATCAATCTATGGAAAGAAGCAGGAATACATCCTTAGCAAGTCCTAGCTTCTCACTAACTCTTGGTGCTAAAATTTGCATTGGGGGAGAGAAACAACAGTGCATTGCCAGATCCTCGCCTTCCCTTTTCTTCCAACAGGTCTCTGCGTCCTGTACATATTTATCACTCTTGGTACAGTGGAAGGTGTCTCCTCACCTTCAAAGACTGCAGAATTGTTTGACCATACCAACATTTTATTTATTATATCTATAGTCCGCCTTTTGCCTGCAAGGATCTCAAGGTAACTTACATGGTCCTTCTCCTCTCCCTTTCTCCTCACAACAACAACCCTGTGAGGTAGGTTAGGCTGGCCCAAAGTAACCCAGTGAAGATCATGGCTGAGAAGAGCCTAGTGCTTGGATCTCCTGATGCACACTCCAACACTATAACCACTAGGAATGCTGGTTCTCCTTTTTCTCTCTGACCCAACTGCAGGTCCATTTTTAGTGGATCAGGTCAACCCCTTGATTAGGTCAGAGTTATTTATTGATTTATTTGCTTTACAGTTTTAGACCACCCAATGAACAATATTATAAAAACAATAATAAAATAGCACAACATAAAATAATACAAAAGAAAATCAGTGGTGAGGAATAAGAACAGTGCCGCACATAACAGTAAAACTGCCATTGGAAAAAATAGAACAATGTGAAGATTCAATGGTTCTTAACATCCCAGGGGGGCACGTGATGACAAAAAGTCTTCCCCTCATGATGAAAATCCCATAACTTGATGGGCCAGGTGAGCTTCTCTGAGTGGGCCTTCATAGCTGAGGCTATGATTTCTGGAAGGACCCTGTTTGTTGAGGCCACCAACTTTGCCTGCTTTGGTGAGGGTCCTTGGAAGAGAGACTCAGAAGATGACCTGGAAGTCTTCTTCAGGTCACCTGGCCCCAAACGCTTCAGAGCTTTAAAGGGTAAAGTCAGCACTTCCAATTGGGCCTGGAAATTGATTGGCTGACTGCAGAACATCGGCTAAATGTGATCGTGACAGCCATTCCTAGTTAACAGTCTGTCTGTCTTATTTTGGACAAACTTCAGTTAGTGTCAGACTTGGCGCTTACCAGTGCATGAGTAATCGTCACAAGACTGCCTCTGCCCAGCTAACGATGCAGCTGATATATCAGCCTAAGCCAAGAAAAGGGACTCCAAGATGCCGGGTTCCAAGCATGACCGTGATGAGGCCAAACGCACCTCAAATACAAACTTGATGCTTTAGCAGGAAAGCATCTCCCTGCAACAGGCCAAATGCCTCCTAACCGGGCAGATGAACTCCAACAAACACTATCTAGGCTTGTCTTAGTCTTGTTTGGATTGACTCTTAGGCTGGGTTCATAAGTCACGGCAAGCAACCCTGAGTGGTTACTACAGCTCACATTTTTTACCTTGATGTGCTGGACAGACTATCAGGCTCACGGTGGTCACTTTCCTCCTTCCCATCCCCTCCTTCCCTCTCAGTCCTCCAGGAGGCACTGCAGGGAGGGGTGTCCTCTTTTTGACAGCTGTAGTGGCAAATCTCTGCAGACTTGGACAACAGTGCAGCAGAAAAGCACCGCTCAGCTGATTTCCCCTCTGCTGCACTCTCATGTGGAGGGACAAGAAGTAGCTGGGCAGTTGTCCCTGTTTGGAGGTTGCAAACATGGTGGTCACTCGTCACCCTCCCATCCTTTCCTTCCCTCTCAGTCCTTCCCTCATCTGCTTTCCCAACTGACCCCTATTGCCAGAGAAGAATCTCAGCTGGGCACTATCGCTCAGCTAATTCTCATCCCTCCCCTCCATCCATATGCAAGAGGCTTCCCCTAGGTGTGCAAGAGAGGTGCGGAGGACAGAAAGCTGAGCCACACTGCTCCTTTCCCAGCATTGACCAATCCCTGACACTTTTGCCTTGGTACCACAGGTTCAGACAACACAACAAGCCATCATGGTGCCAAGAAACCATAGAACAGATAGTTGTTTCTGTTTGTGGTTTCTCAAGGCCATGTTGACACACCGCAATGAGGTTCAGACAACATGACAGATCAACAGTGATTAAAAATACATACATACATACCCCACCATGGCTTGTGCCATGCAAAGCCCCTCTTAGTGTTTTCACCCTTAGCCAATGTATTACTCTTCTCAAGCACTGGTTCATGTAGCTTTTGCAAAGCAGAGGAGAGAAAACAGAGCTCTGAGAAATGCCATTGAAGAACCATCAGGTGGCAAAACAATCCCCTACCTGCAGAGGAAGGCAGGACGTGCTCCACTGGAGCCACGCTCAGGGAACCAAGGTTCAATTTGGATGCCAGGAAGTACTTTCTGACAGTTAGGACCCCTAGAATATGGAATGGGGTTCCATAGGAGGTGGTTGAAGCCCCATTGGTAAGGGTGTTCAAGGATAGGCTAGACATACATACGGCAGGCATGTCAAGAGCAGAGCTGGCTGGAGCCAGGGGTCAGACTAGATGGCCTGGGAGGACCCTTCTGACTCACTCAGCACTGCAACTGCTGTAGTACAGAGCCACCGTATCCCGACTGAGACAGTCTATCCAGAAGGATATTATGTCAAGAATACTAAAAGCTGCTGAAAAGTTTGAAAGAACCTGCAGGATTGGGCTCCCACCAAGCTACTTTCAGGATAGGTCATCTCACAGGACAACCAAGGCCAAATCTGATCTGAAACCCCTTTTAAACATCAGTAGAACATCATTTTCACCCAAAAGTACCCGGAGGTGACCAGCAAGCACCCTATCCAGGAGGGAGATGAGCGCTACCAACCTAAATCTGGTTTTATCTTTTGGGCACATATTAAATCAAAAAAGAGCGTGTGGCTAGGGGGGGACATTCTGGTTGGGAACGCCCTGTCTCAGCCCTGCACCTTTCTGGCACCTGCAGTAATGCAAAAGGAGGAGGAGAGGCTGAAATGTATCTTTTGTGCTGTGGAGCACTTCTTCTCACTTGCAGTGCTGCTTCTCCTTCAGATTAAAGGTGTCCACGTGAAGCTCACTTTGGGTTTAATGCCTCGCGTAGTCTGGCCCCAAGTCAGTTGCAACAATAACTGCAGAGTGTCTATTGACTCCTTAAACATCAACTGCATTGTGAAATAAAGCTTCCATAGCCCAGGGCCTGTTTCAGAAGCATGAGATGTTCCCGTAGGCCCACTTGATATGTGTCCCATGTACACAGGCATGGGGACGTGTGTATGCTGAGGCTGACAGTGTGCCTGAAAAGGCAAGCAACACAATGGCACTTGGCATGTGACAGCTCTGGCTGATGTCCAAGTGAAGCTGATCAGATGAGATCCAAGCAGGGAGATCAATAATGTAAATCATGTTAATTATTTTTTGATGTAAATTAGCCAGGAAAGACAGAAATGACTGAATGACTTTCTGTACAGAAGATGTGACAATAACCTGTAGAACTCATCTGCTTAATTCACATTTCAGCTTTTGCTATGGATAGGAATGCTGGCCTAGCTTGCCAAGTTGATCTTTTGAATGGATTGGGATAGTCAGGGAGCAGCTCTTTATAGGAACTGAGTGGAAGAAGATGTCTTCTTGAGATCTCAGGAAGGTGAACCTACCCGTATCCTCCTAAGGGTGGGCCTTAAGGGAACTATGGTATGGAGGAAAGGAGTGGAGGGAACAAGAGGAGCAGACCAGAAGGTTAGCGCTAGCTGAACTCCAGGACATCTCGGATTGAGCAGTGATGCTGCTTGTTTGCACTGTTGGCGTCAAAATATGCACTACCCATATGTAGCTAAACCAAGCATTACAAAAATGCCATAAGTCACCCGGGATCTGTTTCCTCCTGAAGCACACCAGACCAGGTAGCACCACTGCTGGAACCTCTTGCTGCTCTGGGAAATACAGCAGGCAACAAGGAAAAATGCCGGGTTTGTTTTTCAATAAGTGCAGAGTTGGGGAATAATGAAAAGACTGAATGAAATTCCCAGGAATATGCAGCAAAGGCCAAACAATTAAGCAGTGCTTTTTTGGTAGGACCTTTCAGAAGCAGCCTTTTCTGGATCCATTCCTTTGTGAGAGAGGACTGATTATGTGTTTCAACACACATGTGAAGTTGAAAACCAGGGGGAGGTGCAGCAGCTTTTAGCTAAGGACACTGAAGACAGCAGATGCAAATAAGTGTGAACTCTGTGAGTCTGACCGACAGCTTCTGCAGCAGACCACATGGATTCCAAGTCACATCGATTCCCCAGACTTGCAGGCCACTTTTTTGTCTTCTGCAATTGTACGAAAATTCAGTTGTACAAAGCCAGAAAAAAATTAAGAAGGCATGTTTTCCTCATTGGCTATAGCGTGAAAATATAGACTTTTTGTAGGTGGAGGGCAAGGGAGGAAATGTGCAAATCTACATTTTCAGATGTGCACATTTGTGCAAGGATGCATACAATGGTAATGAAAATTCTGGAAAGAGACGATAATTCAGTTCTGCTTATCAGTGTACAATAGAATGAAAGACACCTAACAATTTGCAAAATAAAAAATTTCTCTCTCTCTCGCTGTCATTCTCTCTCTCTCTCGCCCCCCATTCCTTCTTTCCTTCCTTCTACTTCTTTTTAAATAAATGCTTCTTTTTGAGTTGGAAAGGCCCACCATTATCAAAGGGGAAAATGCTTGGATTTTTGAAAAAGTGGTAAGGAGGGAAATCAACTCCACGCCAGCACTTTCCACTAGAAAGAATCCCAAAGCAAAGTCAGTAATGTGTTAAGCATGAAAAGCCACTTCTCAAACAAATATAGCTGAATATTCCCACATGATCCCATGCTAACCTCAGACAATCGGGCAGTGTTTCAACCCTGTTGACAGTAGGCAGTCAGAATTTAGATTATGAAAGATTCTCTCTCTCTCCTTCTCTCTCCCCAACAACTAGCTAAAGTTCAAGTCCTTTCATGGTTTTCTCTCCCCACCACACCCCCAAACAGGGCAGTATTAGGAACGCTTGCACACAAATATTCAACAATGGTGCCAGATGATCAGCTGAATCCAATGCAGTCCCAGGGAGATGATCTGGGAAGGGAAGGCTACACACTGCCATCAGTTTTGATTAAATAAC
The DNA here is from genome assembly GCF_004798865.1 of Varanus komodoensis. Classification (NCBI taxonomy): domain Eukaryota; kingdom Metazoa; phylum Chordata; class Lepidosauria; order Squamata; family Varanidae; genus Varanus; species Varanus komodoensis. Next base: position 24,610,008 of record NW_025335269.1, on the reverse strand, counting down.
CGAGTGTCCTCCTCATTGTGGCAGAAGATCCTTGCAACTGTCCAGCCAAGTGAGTTCTCTCAAAAGAGTTTCCCTTCCTGGCCTACCCAGTTGAGGACAGAGGAAGAAGGGATTGGCCAGGTGACTCTGAGATTCCATCAGTAATTATGGAAATGCCACTGCAGAGTGATGAAAAGCTGGCTTTGGGCTTTGCACCATAAAGCATGTGCCTGCTGCTCTTATTTCTTGCTCTGCTCTTCGCAGCAGCTACAAGCCAGAGCAAGCCTAACTCAGCAAAAATCATGCAGCATCTGTGAGCTTGAGTTTCTTTAATTTTATGGTTTGGTCATGTAACAAAGGATTTGTAAATAATTACGAAGGATAAGCAGCAAAGACAGTTATATCGATATCTTTTATTTAATTGAAGTAAGAGATAAGGAAATACCTGTCTGTTGCACTGGACTATTCTGTTTTCATAGCATACAGGCAGAAGCCAGCGTCAAAAGGAAGAGATCGTGTAGACAGCATTTGGCCTCAGCTCTCTCCTGCTGATGCTACACTTTGCCTCTCCCCCATCACCCGAGTCCCCATTTTACTGAGAGTTGGATACAGCCCAGTTCTGGCAGCAGGGTTGCTACTGGCTTCAAGTAGTGCTGGCCATGCTAAGGATTCTGCTACTGAAGTTACAGGAAGTCTCTTCTGTATTTGTACACAGGAGTCCCCGAGGTCCCATGTCTCTGCTGGAGCAGCCTCGATTGCCCAGACCTTTGAACCTGATTCTCATATGCCTGGCAGCACTGTTGCACTGAGCCAGGGCAAAAGCACCCCTCCTCCAGCAAGCCGGAGACGGTTAACACTGTCCTCAGTCTGTCTCCAGCAGGGTGGACTCTGGCTGCCACTTACTCAGCCTGGCCCAAGGTATAAGCTTCTTGTGGATCTCTACCATCTCAGGGCTGGCTCACATGATCACCAGTGCAGTACAATTGCATGCATGCATAGGATCGCACACTTTCCAACCATGTTATACTCAATATAAAGTACACATTTTGTTTTACAGAGTTCCTACTGCCTTTGTTTGTTTGTTTACTATCCTGCTTTTTTTCCTGCATGGAACCCAAGGTGACTCACGTAGTCCTCCTCTTGATGTTATCTTCACAACATCCCTGTGAGGTAGGTTGGACTGAGAGTGAGTGACTGGCCCAGAATCACCCAGTGAGCTTTATCGCTGCTGGAGCACTAGAACCTGGATCCTTAAGTCCCAGTCCAACACTCTAACCACTGTGCCACACTTCCTGGCCAGTCGCAAAGGATTGGGGAATTGGACTACAAACATCCAAATGCCACATGTTCAATGATAAATGTACACCCAGGCGGAACCCAAGCATACCCATAGAGTGTAACCATGCTGTGCTCTTATTAGACCAGGAAGAGAATGGTACTTCTTTTTTTCTAAGTGTTCAGTGTTTTACATAAGCTAGCTGCTGGGAGATGCTGAAGATTCTGTTACTGACATGGAAAGCCCTAGATAATTCAGGTCCAAGATATCCAGCAAACCAAATTCTCCAGTATATGATCAGCCAACCCTTGAGATCTTCAAAGAAGTCCTTGTTGGCCATTGTGCAACCATGTAACATCATCAATACAGGTCTTCTCAAATATGCATGCACATCAGCTACTAGGACATATAATTTATTACGAAACATCCCATTGAGTAAGTACCATCTGAGTTCAAACTTGGTGGTACTTCACTGGGAATAATGCTTTTCATACTGTAAGCACCCTTTTTGATATACATCTTTTCCCAAGATGAGACAGAATACCACTCTTTGCTTTTGTTTTAGCTTGGGTTCTACTTACACATTACCATTGCTTGTCCTCATCTACATGAAACAACCACAGAAATGAAGGATTTTTTCAGTCAGGAACCTTGTCACAATGGAGAAGGCTTCTGGAGAGAATCAAAGTTTGAAAACCACCAATGCGTGGATTATTGTTCCATTTGGAGGTGTGCCCCAAAATACAGAAATATTTTAATTCTGAATGTGAAAAGCACTTGGTATTTGTCTGTGGACACCTGACACATCCCATTAAGTTTGTGCATGAGATTTCTGCTGAGTTTGTGGCTTTTGGAAGGAAAAGAAAAAATCCATTAGTGAATTACTTTTTCTATAGAGGAAAATTGACAGGAATAAAAATATTTTATTGACACAATTGTTTTTAAAATTAATCTGGAATTGAAGTGTGTTGACCTGTATCCAGTGGTTTCCTTCCATCAAGGGAGAGGGAACTGCTGGAAGAACACATCTTTCATTTGTCCTCTAGACCTCTGTGCCTGCCCATCCTTGCCGGCAAGTTGGAGGTGTGCCAGGACTTACAAAGGGAAGAGGAGATGGAGATGTCCCATTGCATGAATGGTTAACTGCTCACACAGCATTGGCTCGAGGCCCATGGCTGAAACTCATATCTTGCAATGTAAGACTGGTTAAGGCCTAACAGAACATTATGCAAATATCATGTAAGACATTTGAATCTTGTCTAGATTTGAGAGCAAATCTCAAATTAAAAGTTCCGATCATTGCAATGTATAGTCATATTGCACCAAATGCAGACATTCCATAAATAATCCACATTATTGTGAAGTTTTCTTTTCATGGATATTATATTGCAGGTTTTATCCCAAATCAGACAAGAGTTTTACAGCATAGGGTTATGCAGACGTAAACAGAAAAGTCCTACAATTCCCAGCATGCCCCACTCAACTATGTAGGCTGGTATTTTTAGGGAATTATAGGTCCTTTTCCTGCCTACCTTTGCAGAGGTTTCTACCTTTAGAGTCTGAGACCCACATTCGTTCAAATATCTGTGGTGTTTAATGTGCGATGCTGACATAAATTGCTCTCACATTCCCACTTTTAACAGTTGTATTGGCAATGCAAGTGCAAAGATACCTTGAGAAAATGGAGGTGACTGCCTTTCCAGGTGAAATCACCAGATGGCACTGTGGAATTCAGTTCATTTCTTTACCATTTGATATGAACTTGTTTATATAGCACTGTCCTCATATTATCATGTCGGTCTGGTCATTCCATGAATAGCATTGTGCTACCACTTTCCCCCTTAAGTATAGGCTATTCAGCATTCAACATGTGGATTACTGGAGGTCTTTGACTTCCATTCCCAGCCTGTCTGATCACCTGGGAATTCCTTACATCTGTTCTGGACTTCCTGGGTACCAGTGCCTCTGACATAAAGATTTCTGGCTTGATCCTTCCTCGTGATTTCATCACTCTTTGGGGAATACACTCCAATATTTATGATTATTTGACTTGAACCTGGATGAGTAACTAGTTTTGGCACTGATTGTAGTTTTGATCCCTGAATAGAGGGAAAATGCAATAGTTCAAGTGCAATAAAATGTTATTTAAACAAAAACAAAAGCTTTATTGTTAAATTACTGGACTGGGATGCAGGAATAGGAAACCAGAAACCATACTTGTTGGTCAAAATATGAATCAAAGTTCAGCCATTTTCTCAAGGTCTGTGGAGCTTGGTGATTTGCTCTTTGTGTGTGTGTGAAGTTTTCTCTCTGATGGTTGCCTGAGATCAAGTATGGGGAGAACCTTCAAGAAATGTACATCCATTGCAAAGATTTTTCTTTCCGCTGCAAAGGGTAGGGTCACAAAAAGGATTGGGGGTCACACTTCACCGTTATGCTTTCAGGGTTTAGTTATGGTGCAGCAGACACACCTTTGTGAATGGTTTCAATGCAACCACTCATGTGTTTAAGGATTTGGAATTTTAGAATTTGTTGCATGGATCCAAGGTTGGTTTGTCAATTTGTTAAAGTGCAAAGCATTGATCTTCTGCTCTCTTTTTCCTTTATGTATTCTGGCAGTCCGCATGGGGCAGGCAGAAGCCTTGTTCCATGTTTAAAAATAGTCTGCAATTAGAAGGGGCATTTGCTCATCAGCGTCATGACACTTGCCTGTTATGACCACAGCTGTTCCTTATAAGCACGCACAGCCGGCAAGAACCTCTTCTGCCATCTCTTGAAGGAAACTAATTTCTGAAAGTCCTTTCATCACAACACTTAATACTGGCTTAGATTGTGTTTGTTTTCTTTAAGTTTTGGTTACAGAGTTATGCACATCCTTCATCTGTCCCTTTTTTCTGGTATCTGCCTCTGGTGAATTGTTACTAGTAATTTTTTTTCAAGGTGGGGGAGGAAATTGGGAAATTACTTCTTAAAATGCTGCTATATAAGTGTCTAGATTTACCATTGTTTGTTTCCACAACCCCATTCTCCAGGTAGTTGGAAGTTAAAATTGCATGGTGGTAGTGAGTATGTCTTGATTCTGACATATGTAAAAATATGAAAACTCCTTCCTTCCTTCACCACCTTTCCAGTAACTGCTTCTTGAGACAGGAGACACCGCTGGATGTGTTTGAATTGCAGAGCAAATGAACAATTGTGGAGAGAAGAGTTTCAGAAAGATGGACTTGTGCAGTGGTGCACTTTTAATTTAAGACTCTGAGTTTGAGGGTTGGATGGCTGCAGGAGAGGTGCTTTGTAAAATGATAGTGAGCAATATTATTCAAAATGTATTAAATAATACCGAGCGGCCGATGCACACATCTGCAATGACTTCTACCTTGCTCCCCAGTTCTGCCCAGACAGTACCACTATAATTTTGGGAAGGTGGCGGTTTAGTTAGGCTTTGACTCTTGCTGTGTGAATGAGGCTATTACAAGTGCCTCTATTTTCGTGTAAGAAATGTTTTAGTCTATGTGCATGATGGAATTTGAATTTTTCACCTTGCACTCAGCTGCTACAGTGCTTGGGTTTCTTGTAATCTTATCACTTCTTGCAGCTCAACCCTTCTGCTCCTATGGAACGTTTGCTACTTTTTTATCCCACTGTGGTGAGGGGAAGTGTCAGAGACCCTCTTGAAGAGGTCAGCCAGTGTTCTTCCAGTAACAGGTTTGCTGGAATAGTGTGCATGTGAAAGAGAGACATTTCCTTGCTCTTTATTCCTGCAGCAAATCTATTTTGTACAGCTAGAATTAAAATTGCTAACCAAACAGATAAGCTGCTCAGGTTCAAGTTCTTCTTTAGATGTTTTAAAATTACAAATAGGAGCTGCTTTATCAAGCCAAAATATGAATTTAGTCATTTTCCAAGATGTTCTCAAGTAAACATAATCATATTTCTGAAAAAATGCATATATAATGAGGAATGTACCTGGGTTTGAAGCTAGCTTTGGCTGTGAATGTCCAGCCTGCACAGAAGCTTAGCTGAAGAAGCCATAGGTAAGGGTGTTTGGGGGAGTGAGTACCCCATGGTTAACCAAGAGCTTGCTCTCACCATGAAGGCAGGTTTTAAATAGACCCGAGCAAAATTTGCACACTGAAAACTGCTTTTCTGTGTGGTAAAACTGTTGTTGAAAGAGTAGCCAACCTGTGCAAGAACAACCTCCACCCAACAGTTCCAGGTCTGCTTGAGAGGAAATACTAGCTTCCCTTGTTGGTGCTGCAGATCCCTTGAGTGAACTCTGCACTTTGGAGAAGCAGGAGCTACAATCCCAGGCATGGAGTGGGAGATGCTTCCATAGAGACACTCTGTCCCTGATTTCTTCTGATCTTCAGGGAGTGAGTCAGAAAACAATCTGGCCTCCATGGGCCAAGAGAGTTACCATCCCTGTCCTAAAGGGGCTTGCAGACAAAGGGTAGTAACTAACTTCAAAGGTCCCTCTACCCACAAATATCTGTTCTTTCTTTGAGGCTCCTGTTATCTCTTGATCCTTTCTTGGATGATCCTTGCTGGGATGAGAGAGGTATGTGAGCAGATAATCATGATTTAGGATCGAAGTTTTGCATACTAATTCTGCAGAGATTGATACTGGGATAGTGAGCATACTTTGAAATTCTTCTCAGCCAGTATTGGTTGCTAGGGCCATGTCAGAGTTAGACAGAATTTGAGTAGATCTACTTTAAGTGGGAGAAGGTACAAAGGGACTGAAGCCAGCTGGTGGTGCAACTGGAGGTAGGTCAGAAGTTGCTCAGGCAGAATGAGATGCTGCAAGGAAAGAGGTGCTTGCATACCTGAGTTTCCACTTAGACAATCCTTCCACTTTTAGATGACATCTGATTAGGCAAGAGATGGGTGTGACATTCATTCTGTTTGAATTTTTATGGAAAGTTACCAAATTTTCACCATCCAAACAAGTAAGCAAACTGGACCACAGTTGTGCATTGAAATCAGAAAATTTTGCATGCAATTCTTTGAGAGAGAGAGAGAGAGAGAGAGAGAGAGAGAGAGAGAGAGAGAGAGAGAGAGAGAGAGAAAGAAAGAAAGAAAGAAAGAAAGAAAGAAAGAAAGAAAGAAAGAAAGAAAGAAAGAAAGATTCACAAAACAGGGGAAAGGTACAGAGAAATTCTTGCAGCTGTGAAAAGTGCACAAATGTGTGCAGAAATGCATTCTAATGGGGAAAAAATTGCCTGCAAAAATATGTACAGTAGGGAAAAAAGCACATTAAAAGTAGTATATTGGGCAGGTGTATGCATGAACATTAGGAGACATGCTCATAAAAATGCATACAAATGTTCATCTTGAGAGGCTTTTTTAAGTATTTTGATGTGGAACTAGGCTCAAATAAATGTAAGCTTGGAAAAATGAGAAACTGACTGAAATAGAAATTGACAGTTTTGCACATCCCTCGATTGAGCACCTGTGTTGCTGCTTTGCATCCTAATTAAATGAGCTTAGTGGCCAAATGTCCTTCTTTGTTGCACCCCAATGGGAAGTAGCATCTTTTGATCAGAGCGAATGCCATTTTAGATCAGCAGCAAATTTTCTTAAATAAGCAATTGTTGTCACATTCAACATTTCAAAGGGTTAGAAATAGTTTTAAGTTGAAAGCAAAAGCAATGCTACTTAAGTCATAACCAACTTTACTTCACATAACTTACTATGGATCCAACCCAATGTAGGACTTAATATACATAGATACCTTCCTTCTTTGTATTATATTGTAACAGCTGCAGTATTAAAGTTATAAATAAGGGAGCAGAATAATGCATCCTCGAAGGCCAGTTGATCCATAGAACAGTGGGAAAGAGAGCTTTACTTGTGCAACAAATGGAGAAGCCAGGAAATCAAGTAGATTTATAGGATCTCATTAATGTCTATAAAGAAGGGGAATGGTACAGAAGGGGTTAAACTGGCCAGGTTATTTGTCAAAAGCCGCATTAGTTCACTTGAGTGACTTCAGTTTAGCAGGTCAGGTTGTCCTGCTTTTGGCTGAAGTCTACTTTGCTGTTTGGAATATGGGCTCATTGTCATGTATCCAGTACATTTTGGATGACAGAAAGTTATGATTTGCCCTACAGGATATGAGTCGCCCTACCCGAATATGTGAAGTCAAAATAAAAATACTCACAGTATTAAATGCATTGCAATGGCTGAGTTCTTTTATTGGCTAATATTCTTTGGCAGCCCTTCCTTGCAGTTATTCCATCTGGAGATAATTGTGTGATCTGATCCATAATGCCAAAGCATAAATCAGTTTGGCTATGAGCAACTTCTAGGACTGCTCTTTAAATGGGAAGAAGTAGCGTTCCATTTGCGACCACATGCCAAAGAGGACTGGGGTGGGGGAGGAGAGAGGATCTCATTCACACTCCCGGATCGTCTCATGATTAGTGGTAATTATATCCTAGAGGATGGATGGATGGAAGGGAGGGAGGGAGGGAATCATCCTCTTCTGCAATATTGACATAGAATATTCATATGCTCATCTCACTCCTTCAAGTGAAGAGAAGTCCCAGGAGTACATGCTTAACCAGGCATTATTCCCTTTGGAAGGAAGTCATGGGAGACTTATTGGGATGTTTGTGTTATTTGATTGTACAAATACACAGTCTGGGCCTAGGTGCAGGCATGACTGAAACAACCCTTCCCTTAAACCCCATTATTCTAATCTATCATGACCATTTGTGGCCAATGATCAAGGGAGTTTTAGTCCAACATGGCTGGAAACACGAGGCTGGAGAAAGTTGGTGCAACACCAACAGACAGCCAAAGTCCTGTGCCCCAGGGAGACATCAGCAGTCCCCAGGCTTCCCTCTCTGCCTTTCTCCAAACTGTAAAGGAATTTCAGGACAAAAAAAAGGAAGAGGAAAGCTTAACCAAGCCCCGCTGGAATCATCGTGGCCTCAGCACAAATCAGGACCATGTGTGCTTGCACTCCAGTAAGTATGCCAACCACATGTGGTACTTCCCTGTGTGATTAGGAGAATGTTTGGTTTGGCCCAAAGATTTGCAGTTGGGTGTCAAGCTAAGAGGACAGAAAGATGATACCAGAAAGGATGGGATGTCAAGGAAAGAAGAGTGAAAGGATATCAGAATTCCAAATAAAAATCCAGTCGAATATGTATGCCATTTGATCAGGCTGCAGTATCATTAGGCTCTAGAAGGGCTCGCTGAAGATGCCTCTGTTCAAATTAGCTCAGTACTTTCTTGCTTTTAATTAATTTACAGATATTTAATAGCACCAAGGCACACCAGGGTGTAGGATAAGATGGGCTCCTAGCGTGCTTCTTGAGGGGAGAAGGGAATTGCTGCATGGTCTGCTGCCTGGCTCTACAGCTTATGGAAGTGCTGATGACCTTGTTGTGCCTTGTTGCATAATAATTACATTCTCTTGTTTAAAAAAAAGAGGGGAGGACGAATGAACCACAATCCTTCTGTCTGTAGAAAGGGCAGGATACAGAGTGTGATTATATGGGTAACCTCCAATGGAGTTGCAGTTAACCTGTCTTTGTATTCAGTTGTGTGAGAGAGTAGAGCGGTTAGTATGTTAAACTTGCAGCAGGAAGCCTTGAGTAGGTTTCAGCCTAGTCCACAGATCTGTACTGGGTCTTACTGGAATCAGCCTTCTGGAAGGTGTGGAGAACACTAACAGCTAGTGGTGACTCTTCTCTTCAGGCAGTTGCCTTCCATGAGCGCAGGGTGATGGAAGCAACGACCAGGACAAGGGCTGGAGTGTCCCCCCCGCCCATATGCTTAAGCAACAAGCTTCCAGGTCTAGGATCTCTTGGCCCATCCTCCCCTGACAGAGCTTTCACAAAGGTAAAGGCAGGAGAGTGCACTGAGTTGCCCCCTTTTGGAGGGAGGGTGCTATAAAAAATAGTAGTGAAAATGTCGTGTTCTTTCAAGAGTGCTTTGCCCCAGTCATGGCAACGTTGCCTCAACAGCTCCAGTCCCACCAGTGGAATCAGAGGCAAATGACACTGGTTTGCTTTTTCAATGCAAGAACCAGACTTGGGACCAACAAAGAGCAAGCGCGGTGGATCCGGATGTTGGCCCGTGCAGCCGGGCTGGCTGAACTGAACTTCAACGGAAGGCAGATCCTCGCTCCAACCCCGCATATTTTGCTCCTCTTCTTCTGAGGTCATGCTTGTTTCTGGAGCACAAGGCTCCTGGCTCACTCCCCGGAGCGGACTAACTGCTCCAGAGTTTCATCTGGTTTGTTCCTACTGCCCCATCTTGGTCCCTGCTGCTGCTCCACTTTTGCATTGCCTCTATTCCTGTTCAAATTTTTGTTTCGTTCACAGCTGCAGGGTTGGCAAGGGGAAAACAAAACAGGAAGAAAGGGCAACTGCTTCTTCTTTGGCAGGTACAGAGTAGTTGAAGAAACGAGGCAGTGGGGTCCTTCCTCGTCTAGGGAAACGGCACTCGTATTTGAACATATGCACTACTTTCCGTTGGTGCACCATTGTGGTTTTCTCCACCTGCACTAATCCTGCACAGTAAACAGCAGCACCTTGAACTGCAACTTTAATCTCTTTTGTCTGCCTCTCGGTTTGCTCAGAGACAAGAGAAACAGATGAGCTACAAAGTCAGGGGGCAACGTAGACACAATATACCGCCACACACCTGTCAGATCCCCTCAATCATCCATTTGATCATGTTGCTTTCGAGGCCTGTAAAGACCAAAACTCTGCACGCAGCGAGCCTCGGAGGAGGGTACCTGCTGAACTGCACTGGAAAGAGGCAGAAGGATGGGGAAGAGCTGGCCGCCTCTTGAAAGAATTAGCAGTGTCGGAGTTGGTAACTAAAGTAACAATGGAACTGGCTCTGCGTAGGGATTCCACTGAACATGCGAGATCACACAGAGCGAACAAGCAAGCAATGGCAGGGAACTAGCATGGTATTTCTTCCTCATTAACTTCCCCTTACAGTAGAGTAGGCTTCACTGGCAGGTAACTGGCTTGCCTATGGGAAAGTGTCCATCTCAGTCCTCATGCAGCAGGAATGAGGAGACTTTTCTGTGTTGAGGACTAGTAACTTGTCAGGTAGTAGGCAAGGCCAGAGCTGGGACTGAGGGTCAGTGGACAAGCCTGCCTTCCATGAGTAACTGTCTCTGCCTTGGTTCCTAAGCACTGGTTGGCACTTTGTCCATAGAAGGACTGCAGTATCGGATGTGACAATAGCAAACTCTGTTCACTATTATTTGCCGAAACTGCAACATCCATTCACTAGAAGAAAGCATCAGCAGGTTGGGGAAAGCTCCAGCATTTGCAGAAGTATCCTTCTCCCCGAAAAAAAAAAAGATCTCTAGGAAAAACCTCTTAAAACCTCTGATTTTTCCTCAGCAAAAATCTGCTCACTGAGGACTTGTAGCATGCTGAGTGAGCATAGATGGATTGACAGTTGGACTGAACAGGGAAAATGAACTATTTGTAAAAGGGGCCTGGAACTGGGCATAGGAGCAAGTCACACAACAACATTTTGTTGCAGACCTCACTTATTAATATATGTACCATCTTTCCTAGTGTTTTTGGACCATGGGCAGCTGCATGGCAAGATTTCAGCAGCTGTGGATGCCCTCTGTCTTCAAAACAGAACTTGGTTCAAAATAAAACTTGAAATGACATTGGTAGATTAACTACCTCCAGTGGAATTCTCTTGGCAAGCGATTGCATTCTTTCTCCCTGAAACAAAGTTTGTGAAGTGGTGACTTGTTACCTGCTGAAGATGAACACGGACCCCTCAGTTAATTAGCCAGTCTCAATTCCTATGGCACGAATTCATAACCATCTGTTAATAGCTATTAGTCATGACACAAATGGGTGGATCCAGGTTCATTTGGAGAGCCCGTTTTTGTTTTTGTGTTGGATGGCCAAATAATTGGCTGTGCACTGCATCAACGGATTATACAACACCTGCCCTGCTTTTTCTTGCAGCTTTTCTATGGTTGTCTTGCTACAGTCTGGACACCAGCAGAAGTCTTTAAGCCGTCCTTCCAGAACAAGATGCAAGGTCGTCATGCTTTTCAAGCATCAGAGAATGCGGTCTGTCTGTCCTACAGTGCCTTCGTGGTAAATTTGGTGGTGCAAGTATTCATTCTGAAGTATTCACAGCCATGCCCCCAGGGGGAGTTCAAAAACTCCAGATCAACAAGCCAATTTCAGCAATGTGCATCACCACCAAGAACAGGGCTTTGATAATGCTAATGGGTCTTCATTGTTCATTCAAAACACTGGGCAATGTGTTTTACGAGACCGAGCAACATATTGTTACTGCATACATTAATTTTCCCTATCTACTCTGAGGATTTCAACAAAGGAAGTAAAGGGAGCAAAGAATTTGGGGGATGGCAGATGAGGTCGCCTTCCCTGCTAATTAAAAACTGCTGACACTGCATATCAGCAATCCCAGGCTGTCGAAACACTTACTCTCTTGCAACTGATTTTGAGCGCTCCCCCAAAAGCTCACCTGGCCTTTTGCAACCTCTTCACCTCTCTGCCAGAGAGGCAGATGTTTTCCTGCCTCTCTTGCAGCAGTGAGTGCTGACGGTTTTGGAGACATTTCTCAGGGTGCAGCATCTTGGCACTTATCTTACTGCAAGGAATTGGCTGGAGGGTTCACGTGTGCTCCTTGGGTTACTGTGTCGATCCTGTTCTGTCCTTGACGTCCCTCTGGCTGCTTGAGCTTTGCTCCCTGTCTTGGGACTTTCTACTTCTGCTGCCGGCTTAAGCGCTTTGAAAGCTGATAGAGGCATTTCTGTTTTGGCTTTTTGTTGCTAAATGGGAGGAGGAGGAGGAGGAGGAGGAGGAGGAGGAGGAGGAAGAGGGGGGAAGGATTATTCTATCTTTCATGGAAAGCCCCAAGGGATGGTAACTGTGACTAAGAGCATCACCATATGAGACATTGATTGTGCACTTATGATTCACAGAGGTTTGCAGGTCTTTCACGATGCCAGCAGCCTTCAGGGCAGGAATTTTTTACCCATTTTCTTGTCTTTTCCTTTAGTGTGAAGAAAATCGAGTATTTTCCTAGATGGTGCCTTTGGTCACCACAGAAGCCTCATGCACTTTCACTATCGCACTCTGTAGCACAGCACCACCTTGTGGTGTTCAATGGAAAGTCCTGAATAGATGCACATAGAATGCATGTGCTAATTCTCTGAAAATGGAAGAGACAGCCTCAGAAAATTCTGGCTTGTATGTCTCATGTAGAGAAGCCCTCCATCTTCTAGGAGCTTTCCAGGAATCATAAATAGCTGGAGAGGATGCAAGGACAGAACCAATAAAAAATGGTTAAACAAAGAGCATGAATACATAGGTGTCCTCACACGCCACTGGACAGTGGGTCAAACACTGCAATCCTGTCCAGAGATGCTTCTCTGAAATTTTCACCTCTTCCCACAATTTTCAGATGTAATCACTTTACCACTCCCTACAACTAACGGTTGGCAAGAAACAGAATGAACAATCCAACAGCGCTGCTTATTTTACTAGTCGCAGTCCCAATTTCCATTTTTCTTTCAGCCGTTGTTTGCTTTATAGTGAAAGCGCATGATTGTGCATGTAGACAGTGAAGCAATGTGTTGGGCGATGTTTTCAGCTTGAGCAATTAGATGCACATTTCTCATTAACAGTAAGAGGACCAACACTGAAATTTCCCTTTAATAAATCTACTAGCAGAATCCCTGTCCCCTGATGATCAACAGATGGGCTTTCCATAATGGCTCATTACCTCCTTGCTTTGTCATGCTGCTAGAATGAAACCCAAAGTTATTTATGGTTAGAAAAAGATGCACAAGTCACTGCAGATAACTTTCCCCCATCTTTTTTGGCTCGCTTAGTTAGTAAACAGAACCTTCTCCTGGGATTAACACATTTGAGAAGATGGCAGACAACCTACTGGGAATAGGAAAAATGCCCTTCTGTCTTTTTAAAAAATTCAGAATACTGTGGCTTCAAAATGAAGATCTAGTGCCTACAAAGCCTGTTAATTTGCACATTTCAGTAGGAAATGAATTTGCCACTACTCCTCACATCTGTAATTGAAAAAGGCTATCAGACTTAGCTAGCTGCAGAAACCGCTACCCACAAATGATGGATTTGAAAGGGAAGCATTGTATACCATCGGGTGGACAACTGCTACATTCTATGACCCACAACAAATGGGTCTATGTATAATGATCTTTCAAGCTGCATCTGATTTGCATATTAGTTGCTGAATGTCATTTGCATAATATGAATAGCCTTTTCGTGTATGTGTCTGATGTCGGTCCACAATCAGCCAGGCATTCCAGGACCTGCGACTTTGCTGAATGAATGACCAACCCCCTTTGCTGACACGAAAAGTGAGGACTCCATGAACATTTTTACAGCTTTGTTTACCCTTGCCTACCCTTGTTTACTCTTGCATGTATTATCTGAGACATCGCCCGTAACCAACAACCTTCACCCAGTACGGCCCATTGCATTCAGTCTGCAAATCTGTTCTCTCTCTGTTCCTTTGGAGGTATTTTTTTCCTCAGCACAAGTAAACTGGTAAGGGGTATTTACTAGCCCGGACTAAACACCACCTGCACTGCAAGGTGCATTTCTTCTTAGAAATAAGTCCAGCCACAAGTTAACTTTAGATGTCAGGAAGCACTTCCTGACAGTTAGGACCCCGAGGGTGTGGAATGGGCTTCTACGAGAGGTCGTTGAGGCCCCATCGGTGAGGGTGTTCAAAGATAGGCTGGACGTGCACATGGTGGGCATGTCGTGAGCAGAGCTGGCTGGTGCCGGAGATCAGACTAGATGGCCTGGGAGGCCCCTTCTGACTCGCTCTGATTCTATGTTTCTGTTTCTAAATGGAACATACTCTTGATCAAGTAACTTTACTAAGCAACCCCGAAAAATGAAAGCCAGTGTAGAGTAGTGGTTAAGAGCACGGGGCTGGGACTCAGGTGACCTCGATTCTAGTTTCTGCTTAGCCATGCCACCATGCAGCAAAGGGTAACTTTGGGGCAGTCACAGAGTCTTTGTCAAGCCTACCTCACAGGGTTGTTGTAGAGATAAGGTGGAGAGCAGGAGTAAGAGAATGATGTAAGCACTTTGAGTTCATTGTAAGAAAAAAGTGGGGTATCAATCTAATAAATAAAAAGTTAAAATGTAATGAAGGCAAATGTCCCTTTAGAACAGCATTTGGTATCCACGCGGTGTCTAAGGGCATAATCCTATGTATGCTGGGACAGAGAACAACTCCTCAGACATTCTAGCTGAAGAATGCCGGAAGTCCTCGGGCTTATATCATCTAAGTATGTATAGGATTGTGGTCAACAAGTCTTTTACCATTGCCATTTGCAGCTGCAACGGCTTTCCTTTTGGCATGGTCTCCTTCCAATGAAGTGCAGTGGGAGACATGCCACTGATGAGTCCTAGAAGTTGGAATCAGCTGACTCGGCAAAGCCCAGCTCACTTGAGCTCAGTGGATGGACTTCCTTCCCACTTCAGGGCTGATGACTGGAAGCAGGCTGACTTAGGGGACTTTCCACTGACTCCTATCTCCAAGAACAGTTGTGGTTTGCACTCTGTTTTTCTGCCTAAAAATGCATAGCCTGCACCTAGTAAAACTCGCTCGAAGGATACAGGAAGGACATGAAGATCATTGCTCAGGCACGGCTAGGCACTGGTTCAGCTGCAGCTCTTGAGTCAAAAGGGTATGCAAAGGGTTAGGCACCACCCTAACCTGGCTGGCATTATCCCCATGATGCTGGCAAACCAAGCAAGCTCTGCCCTCTGCTGCTGCTGCTTCTACCAAAGCAAGGTAGCCACACAGGCATCATCCAAAGGAGGTCAAAAGAGGTCAGATGATTGCTGTCAATTCAGTCAATCTCACCTTCCATCCAGGTCCTAGTCCCTTTTCAACCAGGAGGTTCCCTGGGAGACTTTGGGATGGTCACAGAGTCCTAGCCTAGCCTACCTTATAGGCTGTTATGAGGAGAAAATGCAGAGGAGAACCTTGCAAGCCACCTTGCAAGAAAGGTGTGGTATAAATCCAAATGAGGACGACGGTGTGCTGTAGTGCAGCAACTTCAAGCCTCCCATTTTTCCTCTTGGTGATTCTTTATTTCTAAACTAGACTCGGACTAGACAGCTCCCCAAACAGGGGGCACAGAGTGTTTATTATCTTCTGACAGCCCTTCAAATAAAGGACTGCCCTCTGTAGAATAGGGCACATGTCCACTCTCTGACTTCCAGGATATAAAAATAACTGAAAAGACAAGGAAATCATGCAGGTGTCAGGAGGGAGAAGAGGATTGCAGACAAAGCCTGCAGGAGTTGTGAACTCTGTGGGAAGAGAGAGAGAACGGGGCCGGCAAAGCAGGAAGAAATGCAAACCTGGAGCAGAAGGAAGAGCAAACAGGCTGTGGAGGCTTGGAGAAGGATGAGAGGCCAGGCTGTGTTGCCCTGCTCTGAGTGCCCAGCCTCTGGCCTAATCTGCTCCAGTCTCTGGCTTTCCTGCCATCACCCCTCTCATATCCTGCAGGCTTCACCAAACAAGGCAAACTGAACTGCCTCTCCCAGGTCAGAAACTGTCCAGAAGGGTTTGCTTTGCTTTGCTCAAAGGGCACACAGGAGTGCACTGACTTGGGATCTCAGGATCTGCCCCTGTATCTTTTCTCAGTTTGATGCTGGCATTTACTATAGCATCTAATTCTGTCCATGGAAGATTCCTGCAAGCATTACAACATCAAACTGTAAGAGGCATAAGTCGGAAGAGGAAATGCTTAGCTTTTAAACCAGGTCGGAAGGAAGATTTCGTATTCATGGCCTAGTCTGCAGCATCACTGCAGCTTCAACAATCTACAGCCCATGCCAGGCTCAGTCAGTCGAAGTATTTATAATCTTGCTGCAACTTCTCGTATCATTTGAAACTGATTCTCATGGCTTGCTGGACGACTTACAACTCCCAAATAACCCAGCAATTCAGTCATGGGTTATTTGAGGGTTGTTTAACCCTCCAGCAAACCAGATTGCCCAAGTTCAGACAACATGAAAAGCCAAGGCAGTGATGATCCATCTCACACTTACTGTGTACTGTGGCTTTTGTATATGCATCTTCCAGAGCCCAATTCAACCACTGGTACATCCATAGCCACTTTCAGAAATTTCACCACGGACAGAAAACAAATATACACAGGGATGGCTGGGAGTAATTCCTGAGGTCACAGTAGCATTTTTTCAAACAGCTTCTGTGGCAGAAATTGCTATTGGCTATATCTGTGCATTGCTTCAACATATATGCCTACATGCCTGCCTAGGGGTGATGCCCAAGGGTGGCTGCAAGCCCCTCCCCTCAAAAAATCTTGCATCTTCTTTCTTCTTAAAACTTGCTATCAGAAATTTTATTTTAATTGGCTTCTCTCTGCTCTTACCTTCTTCCCTAGTTGAGCAAGTAGGAAGCAGATGGGTAAAGAAAGCTGACAGTTTCTCCCATATCCTGAATTTTTGGGAGCACCCTCAAGTTATCTTTGCACTAAGTATAAAGAATTTTGTAAATTTTGGTAGGTTCTTGTCAAAATGAACTGAAATGAAATTCTCACTCATCCCTGGTAGGAAGGAGATAAGAGTCCAGGAAAGAGGAGAGCAACAGAAGCGAGAGACAGAAAGAAGGGATCTATCCACCTCAATGGAAAAGAGAATAGAAAACAAGATCCTGGAAACTCAGTGATTTGCTCAAAGCATGGAGGAGCTCCAAATCCACCAATCCACAAACAGAGTTCCTCAAATGTTAGCAAAGTCACTGTTAGAAGCAAGGAATCACTGGCTGGATCCAGATCACGTGCTGAGTGTGGTTTGTCATTGAACCAAGGGTACTTGTTGAAATGTGATTTATTGTGTTGCCTGAGCCTGCTGCAACAACAAACCATGTTTTGTTAACCATGACCAACCCATGGTCCACAACCCAACAAAATACCATGCATTTTGCACATGGGTTACTTGTGGTTGGCAAGCCATGGTTTGTTAGCATGGCTGCATTCTGACAATACAACAACCTGTTTCAGCAACAAACCATGGTTTAACAACCCATACCCTAACCTTGAAAGTGTCCTCTGAATCCAGTAATTGTCAAGAAGAAGAAAAAATTAGTGGAGGTACAAGTGCAAAGGAGGCAAGACTTTTGACATTTCCATTAATATCCCTGAATTTCCATTGCCACCCCTTGAATTTCAACTCCTAAAGCAATGAGTGAAGGCCTCTTTCATTGCTATCTCAAGTGCAATGGGAATCACTCTTATATATTTTGTATTTCCACATTTACATGGCCTCTTCCTCTCCATTTCATCCTCACAAAAACAGTCCTGTGAGGTAGGTCGGGCAAGTCAGGCAGTGATTGGCCCAAAACCACCCAGTGAGCTTCATGGTCATGTGGAGACTTAAGCTTGGGTCTTAAGACTTACCTACCAGTCCAAGTCCAACATTTTAATCACTACACCACCCTGGAGCCCAGTAAGTTTTCTTTCTGCATTGCTCTGTAGTGAGAGGAGCTAGCAACAGTCTGGTATCCCTGGGAAGCAAGCACCAGCATCTTTAGGCAGTTTTTGGAGTCATGTGGTCCATTGACCTGGGCCTGGCAGGGACAGAATAGGCAGTGGGCACCGGGGCTGGCTGCCATTTTAAAATCCCCAAAATGTTCCAGAGGAGCCAACCTAGCACACCCCAGGGCCTTGGCAAGGTCCCCTCCTTGGTTGTCAGCCAAGTACACTGGCATGGGAAGTAGACCTGTTGTAGCCTCTCCCAGCATGAACTGGTGCTTCCAATGTACTGGAGAAGAATGGGAAAGACACCCACTGGACCGCTACACAGGTAACAGAGGGCAGAACCTTAGGAGAACCCAAGGCAGTGGATCATGGATGTATGGATATGACTGTTCCTCTGGGTGTCTTGATCAGCCCCTTCTGCCGCAAGTAGTGCCTTTCAGCTCCAAAACACTCAGTTGCTCCCAGCCACAAGGCCCCTGTGAACATCCATGGGCTGCATTGTTTTTTTCACCCACCTTCTTATCTCATGTCTCTTTCAAATGCTGCAATGTGGGCAACAAACACTGTCTGTGCACACTGCTTCTAAGCTACCCCACTGAGGCAGCTTCCAGATCTGTGGGAAAATGCCTCCTGCAGATTGTTTAGCATATAATGCATAGGTGATCACCGGATAGTCAGTATGTTTCCTCCCTGTCCTGATTAGAAAGGAACATAATAAATGGTTGGAGAATTATTTTGCTAAATATGTTCAAATGCTGTTCCTTCCTGTTAAAGAGTCACATGCTTTCCTGGGTTTTAGATTCTGCCTGAAGAATGATCTCTGGCCAAGCATACGCCTGTAACACAAAGATTAAATTGAAGATAATCTTTACATGGTGTTCTTTGTTCTAAGATGGTTTCCTGAAAACATCTCAGGGGGCTGGATCCAAGATGACAGCTCAGTAAATCTCAGGTGTTTGAAGTCAGGGGCATAGTTCAAGGGTGCCTCTGACATCCAGGTAGTCAGGGAATATTTTCACTGAGTTAGCTTCATCACACAAGCATAACTCCTTTGCAGCAAACGTTATACATTGGGGCAGAAAGAAACTATGAAATAGCAGGAACAGACGTTCACTTCTCTAGAAGGTAATGCAGCAGATTCAGCTTGTTTTCAGCAAAGCAAAGTTAAGGCCATTAACCTTGGAACTATGAAGCTGAAAGGCACAAGGAGATGCTACCCAAACCTCAAGTTTTGCTTTCTGAAGAAGATATGCAAGGATGGTCACGTCTGTAACATTAAACATCCAGTCTACATATGCATATGTGAGGTGTCCTTCATGCACGCACACAGAGCTATTTTAAAAGTAATATATTCGTCTTCTATTCCATGGAATTATCCTGATTTAGAAAATGCCAAGTTTCTGATTGTTTAACATTCAGGGCACACTCCAATCCATTAAAACGTGTGCATGGCCCTATTCTGGCATGGAAACTATCCCAAGAAACGTCTCTGCTTTTTCAGCTTTGTTTCCATGTGCTTGCTTATTAGCCACATGGTGAGCAATATTATGCTGCTGCTTGGCTTAATAAATCATTGGCCATTTGGTGCTGATGAGGCTGCTCACCCCCAGGTGCAGCAAAGGCGAAATGAATGGGATTTCTGGGGAGGCTGTTTGGACTGGTGCGTGATGTTTTGCCATCTGGGTAAAGCCAGCACAGAGGTGTGGAGGTGGCTTATTCTGGAGTCCTCCTCATTGCTAAAAATGCAGAGCAGGGGGTGTGGGGGTGTGGAGGGGGGAGTCACTGCCTAGTAGTAAAGAGAAAACCCTTTGCTCTCTCTTCACTAAGACTCAGGGTGACACAATGAATGTGGAAATGCGGGAATCAAGCTTCAGGAGTAAGAAACACACCTGTACTAGATAGCTAGGAATAGTTGCCCAGCTGTAAATTACAGAGGAGGCTACAGTGGAAAGCTGGGAAAAGCCTTCGTCAGGAAGACTGACATGTAGTCAATAATGTAAACTGGGGATAAAAGTTAATACAATCCTCCCATTGCTTTGCCCCCCTGAACTTTCTACTCTTTCATCTCTATATATCTATGCCCACATCCTGTGTCCTCTGTTAACTGATGGTCTCCTCTTCCCTCTACCATTGTTCCCTCAACACTCTGTATGTTCCTCTGTCTCAGGAGAGCCAATCCCACTTCAGAATCCATCATTTGCACCAAATCTTTGGTTTACTCCCTATTATTATTGATATGACTTTGTGTAGCCCACCCAAGGCAGCTTACAAGGATTTCCTGCTTTCCATTTCATTCTCACAACAACACCCCTGTGAGGTAGGTAAGGCCGAGAGTGAGTGACTGACCCAAAGCCACCCAGCGAGTTTCATGGCCAAGTGGGGACAAGAACTCAGGTTTCCCTGGTCCAGATCCCACACTCAAGCCGCTCTGCCACAGTGGCTCTCCCTCATTCCCATCCTGAATCACAGCGATACCTTTTGGCCAAGCCTGGGCACCATGCATAGCTGGAATAGTCACAAGCTCTTTCCTCGTTCATCTCTGCCTCTCCTCTGCATTGCTTTCAGATGATAAGCTGAACAGAAAAAGGACCTTTGTGTCTCTACTTTGTAAAACATCTTGCATGAAGGTATGTAATAATAATAATAATAGTAACAACAACCATAATAATCCTTCCTAATATATGTTGCACCTGAACACTTTTGCCTTCAGAAACTTTAAGATTTGAAGGCTTGAAATGTTTACAGACCATGCCCACCTGAATAGAAAACATGGCTGCAACCAGTATGCCCAAGGCTGCATGAAGACACAAAATTGTGCCCAGGGATGGTTTCTGCTTTCAGAAAGCACTTCCACTTGTGCAAGGCAGGTGCTGAATGTTTTTGCCAGTCTCCCCCCCTTCCATGATCCCAAAAGCTGTTCTTGAAGATTGGTGCCCTTCCACCTTCCCCGGAACAGCCCAGGATATGAGATCCAAAGCGATCCTTGGAGAGTAGTCCGAGGTGAACCAGGAGACACGGAACAAGCTAGCATTTAGGAACAAAGAGAGCATTGGCTGAAGAACAATAAGAAGATGCAGGAGAAAACTACAGCTTAGAAAGATCTGGTTAACTAAGCATGGCTTAACTGAAATGGAAAACCTTCCTGTTTCCAGGGCCAACCAGCATTGAGGGCTGCCCAGCCAGGAGCCATAACACGTGGCCCCATGGCTTAATATGTGGGGCAGCTGCAAACAAACCCAGAGGCTCTCTGTTGTGTAGTTATCGTCCACAACGGTTGGTCTGGAGATGCTTATTATGGAGTGAAATCATGCTTTTACCATTAAATATAGGAAACTGAGGTCCAGCATTAAGCAAAAGAAAAGCACCGTGCTCCAGGTTAGTGGCCCACTGTGATTATGAGCAGAATGCAGTGCGGTCATGTATGCACATTAGATTTCCCCTGGCCTGAAAGCAACTGGTTTGCTGAGCCAAAATAATGAGAATCACCTAAATGCCCAGGTCTTTATGGAAATGAGATACAGCTGGAGAGACATTCGACAGCCATTTCCAGGGGAGAATTAGAATGGATGCACAAGGAATGCATTGGATATGTGTTTATCTTCATCACTCCATCACAAAACAAAGCCCTACAGGTTTGGAAAATCCCATAATTCTACTAGAGGAAATTGAAGGATTTTGCTTTGAAAAAAATCAGCCATAGGAAACTCAGGAGGATGGGAGGCTCACACATGAACTACTCTTTGCTGCAGTTTGTTTCCATCTGTTCAGAAGTTATTACAACACAGCCGAGCGGCTTGTCTGGTCCTGTGTAGAGGATGGAGAATGCTGACACGACACCACTGCCTGAGCCTCCCCTTCTGCCAGGTTCTGCAAAACTGTTTGGGGAAGCCATGGGACCTCCTTGAAGCCCTGACACCTTTCCACCAGGCAGGGCAACTTTCTTATTCCTAATCAGATGCGGGACTTTCTTTCCTCCTAAAAATGCAGAGCAGGGGTATTGGGGTCAGACGCAGGGGATGGCAGTCACTGCCGAGGAGGGAAAAGCAAACCTTACCTACCCTCTCAAAAAGCCACCCTCCCCATGCAATTCTGTTTCCATGGGCAGCCATTGGAAGCTCGAAGATATTCATTCCACATATCTGATAATTAGTGGGAGCTATCCTACATCTGAACCTGAACTTGTTCATTTTACAGCAAGATTGTAAAGCAAATTAGTGTCAACTCATTTCTACAGCATGTCTCTGTACTTGGACTGTTAAAATGCAAATAACAGATGTTTCTATAAAGAGTCCTAATTCCTTCCTTCCCTTCCTTCCTTCCATCCTTCCTTCCTCTCTTACTTTATTTCCTATTTTACCTAGGACATGGAGCTATAATACCAGTTCATGAATTCAGTTCCACAAGATTACATATCTCATTTATAGGGCCAAACAAGAATATCCTGTAAGCAGTCATTTCCATATAAATTGTGGAACCATACAAATTGACATTGTCTTTTAAATACACAAACCTGCATGGAGCATTAACCATCAGTTCATATTTCTAAGAATGCCTAGAACAGATGGTGGTGGGACTTGGAGTGTTGGGGCTGGGACCCAGGGAATCCAGGTTCTAATCCCCACTTGGGCACTTTCAGCCCAACCTACCTTACAGGGTTGTTATGAAGATAAAATGGAGTAGAGGAGGATTGTGTAAGCTTCCTTGGGTTCCTTGCAAAAGAAATGTAATGTTGTAGTAGTAATAATAGCATACATCCACCATAAATGCACTGAACTGATACTACTGTCTTGTTCCTGCTATGGAATTCACCTCGTGTGAAGTACACTATCGGTAATTATTCCAGCAAAGACTGATCTTCCATCTTTTCAAATGTTCAAGCACTTTTTGTTTAAGGCAATGAATATACAAGTACCATCCATTGATTTCTTAAAGGGGGGCATCATAAATCCAATGCAAAGCTAGGAAAACGTTTAGTGTTGCATATGCAGAATGCCTTGGTTCAAACTTAAGCAACATTTTCCCTTCCCATCAGTGGAACTGCTTTTGATTTGAAAGTATTACACTTTCCTATAGTCCCGTTTGGCATTGTCATCATTGTCTTTGTTGTCGTCGTCTTCTTCTCTTCGCCTTTTCCTCTTCCTCTAGGGGCCATATCTCACAGTGACAAGCAGTAAAGGGCCAACAGCATAGTTTTCCCCCAGAAATTCAATCCTGAGGATATTAAGAAACTAGCAAAGAATTTTTTATCTCTCTCTGGGCAGGTGATGGATAAATAGCCCTGCCCCCCACCTCAGTTTGATCCAGGATAAGAGCCAGCTAATGAAAGCCGCTTTTAAAGAAACAGCTGCTTATTTACTGAACCACATTCTGAAATCAAGGAATCCTGTCACATGCTTGAAGGACTTCATTGGCTGCACAACTGCCTTCCATCCCTTGTCAAATGGCCTGAACTCTCCTGGGAGCTCCCTAGGGATGGTCAAATGTGTCAGTTTTGGTTTCTCCTGCATTCAGTTTTTCTAAAACCTTAGACTCTTTCCATTCTGTATATGAAGAAAACAGTGGATGTTGATAAATCCTTATTAAAAATGACCCAAAATGAAATTCTTATCCATCTACACCGGCCAGATTCAGTAGGTACAGCTATCTGAAAAGACCGTGCTAAAGCTGCTTCTCATAAACCTTTTTAAATTCAGGAATCAATAAGGGAAAAAAGAGAGTTGACAACCCTAATTCAGCACCACAAACACAGCTGAATACACAGGGATTCAGAGCAGACAGAACAGCCAAGCATTCCAAACCTGGGGCCTGGATGGACATACTCGCCAGTTTCCATGCCTCCCACGATTATTTTTTTAAAACATCTCATATTCTTGCTATCCTATTTATGAATAAATTTGTGCATATGGTAAGTTCTTAAAAGAGAAATAAACCGAATGAAATTCTCACCCATCCATAGCACAAGTCTCTGACTAGCCTTTCAGAACTCATAAAAGGAGGAAAGCAATGCTTCAGAGCTGTTGGTCTTGCCCTTGATTCCTTCGTCAGCAGCTGCGGCTGCCTCCTCTTTTTCCTCCAGCAGCATAAAGTTAACAAGAAGCTTTGCAGCCAAGTCCTTGAGATGAGCAGGGGATGGTGTGCTAAAGGCAGGTTTATGCCCATGGTGGAAGCACAAACTGAAGCAGCTCATGCCCCGGACACAGTTACCTGCATCTGCGTTTGCGATGGTCTCACTGGAGCTACTCTCCATGTCCACTCTCCATACACGTTTTTCACTGCAAACGCTCCCCAAGAAGTCAAGATTCAATCAAAGTCTTAGAAGGTATTAAGGAGGCTGAATATAGTGTCTGATTGACAAAATATTTGCAACATCAGTGTACCATCTGGTGACTGCTCACATCATTAGGCAAAAATACTTTATGTGAAATAGATGGCAACAGTAAATGATTAGTAATTGGATTCAGAGGAACCATTGGCTGGTTTCCAGTGTGGCACAAGCGGTAATTAACCTTACAGCAGTGAAATCATCCTTTTATCTATTCAGATTTGCTTATTTATTACATGTGAATCCTTCCCTTCCTCCAAGGAGCTCAGAGAGGTAGCATAGATCCAATTTTCCTTCTCCTGAATTCTCATAAGAGTAAGTTAAGCCAAGGATACGAACTTGTCCAAGTTGATTAAGTGAGGTTGACAAACACATAGAAACTTGAAGCAGGATCTCTCTGACCCAAGTCCTACTTTTCTTCATTTGGTTTGCTTCTTCTGTATTTATTGTTTTATCAGATTCCAAACCAGCAATACCATGAAACAAATGCAGAAAGCTTTAAAACAGAGTCCTTAAAAAAAAATACACACACACACAGAGCTTACGTGCCCTTTAAATCATAAGGTATGTCACATGAATAAAGCAAAACCCACACCCAGAAATCATATGAGCCCCATAGCAGTGTTCACTTGCTTGTGGGAAGGACAAAAGTAGGGTGTGGGGATGCATGCAGACTGGGATCCAGGTAGCAACTGAACACACCTACAGAGTCCCCACAGTCGGAAGTGCTGATAAGGCTGGGTTC
>NW_025335269.1:24570668-24585034 GCF_004798865.1 Varanus komodoensis | reverse complement strand
GAACCCAGCCTTATCAGCACTTCCGACTGTGGGGACTCTGTAGGTGTCACACAAAAAGCTACCTGGATCCCAGGGATGCTGGGGGCTGGCCTTAAGTGTGCACCCACATCTTCCTCCACATTTGGCTCTATACACAAGCAAGTGTAGAGGGTCATAGCTGATGTCCTACCTGTCTCTTGTTGCAGGTAAGTTTCATCATCTGTACCACGCTATCACACTATATGGATGGAGCTCACCATACTTCTACCGCGAATGCAAAGTTCAGCATTCGGTGAAGAGCACATTGTGACCATTCAGCCTATGGTGACCATAGCTCACAATAGGTAACTATGTCATGAAAACCAGTGTGATGGGTGAAGATATGATGGTTGGTCCAATGAAAGAAGGTCCAATTGACTTTCAGACAGGGGGTTGAATCCAGAATTAGATTCTGCAGTGGTGCCAGGAAAAGAGGTAGATCCAAGGCCACGGCTCCCTTTAAGTGGAGACATGACACTTGAAGACATCCTCCACCTGTTTCAACCCAGCACACTTCTAATTTGGCTGGGGTAGCACACCAGTGGGAAACTGCACAGGCTCAGCCAGGACACTAGTGCACCCGTTCTTGCCATGGCCCCCAGCATTTCAGCACAACACAGCGTCACTGGGGCCACCTGAGCACGTTTGTTTATTTATTTATTTTAAAAAATGTATATACCACAACATTTGTAAACTGTTTTGAGAGCATGTGCTGACAGAATGGTCTATAAAAACCAAAAAAATAAAATAAAATAAAATAATAAAATCAAATAAAATCTAAAGCCCAATTTAGGGCTCTCTGGGTAGTATATAAATTTTGTATAGAATTAGAAATTCTATAAATATAGAAGTTGACTATTATTATTGTCTGGATGGCCAGACACACACACTTTCGAACAGGCTTAGTAGAAAAAGAACTCAAATTCTCAAAAGAAAAGGGTTAGTCTGAACTTTAATAAATTCCTGGCATGGATCTTGCAAATATTCTATCAACCAACATCCCATTTTATAGGCTTGGAATTCCTAGAAGCATTGCTATAACTTTTGCATATGTGAAGGAACTCATATTAATGCAATTACGCTCTCCTCAAGACCAGAGTTTAAACTTGCGATAGTAACATTTTACAGAATCCCATTTCCCATGAAAAAACATAATGCAACCATATATTTTGCCAGGCGTTAATATGGTGAGTAGGCATATTTTGCTTAAAAGCAACCTTGGCAGGGTAGTGGGCAGAGAGAGAAGGGTAACAACACCCAAACTAGATGGAGCAGGTCCAGGCTGAGGCTCTAAGTACACCCTTATGTTTCTCAAACTGCCTTGACTTGCACCGCATCAGATGAAAGAAGTAGAAAAGTAGAAAAGATGGGAATGAAGGTGCCTTGCAAACAGAAGGCCCAGAGCTCAATCCTCAGCAAAGCTAAAGGTAAAGGTTCCCCTGCACATGTGTGTGAGTCATGTCTGACTCTGGAGCTGGTGCTCATCTTTGTTTGTAAACCAAAGAGCCAGCCTTGTCCAAAGACACTTCCATGGTCATGTGGCCAGCATGGCTAAACATCGAGGCAGAAGGAACACTGCAGGCCTCAGCATCTCCACTTAAATGGGCCTCCTCTGCCATCTTCTGCTTGACTTTGGAGAACTGCTGTCAATCCAATGGGATGTTCCCAAGCAAATTCTGGAGCTGTTGAAGTGTTGTGGATGTGGTAGTTACATTTTTCAAAGCAAACTGGATCTTAGACTCTGTGTGTGTGTGTGTGTGTGTGTGTGTGTGAGAGAGAGAGAGAGAGAGAGAGAGAGAGAGAGAGAGAGAGAGAGAGAGAGAGAGGAGTTCCATTTGCACAATAAACCAACGGAGGCACAGCAGTACTGTGCCGCAGTAGGACAGCAGATATAGATACATATTGGATAGTGGCAGTAGTGGATACTTCCCATGTAGATATATGGGCAGTATCCAATCCTGCCATTCTGCTCCCACTGCTCACACCACTGAAAGCTAGTGGTTCAAAATGCCACGGCAATCATGATGGAAAGCTTGGTCCAGGTTGGGACCTGTCAGCAGAACTTCCTTTAGCAAGTTCCACTGAACTGCTCTGTCCCAGACTGGTTTGCTTTTTAAATTGCTAGCTCCCTGTTATATTAGTGCTGGGCACTGCTGCTGCTGCTGTGTGGGAAGACTTGGCACTGTCCTATACATGGATCCCAGGATGTTGGGAAAACTCCACCTTGTGCCTGCAGCAATACGTTAGGGATCATGTGTTCACTTGGCCAATCTGAGGCTGGTAATACTGCACCTGTGCTGAGCACACCATGCTAAGGCTGCTGAAGAGGACTGACTGATACAATCATATAACACTAGTCCTCTACCATCTCCACTGATGGACATTTGAAAACTGAGCCCAGTTCAAAGTGTTAACGCTCGTAGTACTCAAAGCCCTAAACAGCTTGGAGCCAGAGTATCCAAAGGAGAGTTTCTTCCTATATGTGCCTACTGGCCCCTTAGATCATCACTGGAGGTCCTTCCCAAGACCCCCTGCCCGCTCCAGGAAATGTGGAGGGTGGCTACAAGAAGAAGGTCCTTCTCAGCAGTGGCACCCCGACTCTGGAATCAGCTCCCCAGAGAGGTTCAACTGGTGCCGTCTCTTTATTCTTTTTGGCACTAGGCAAAGACCTTTTTATTTATTTATTTAGAAAATGTCTATGCTGCCCCATTCGCCGAAGCCTCGGGGCAGCTCACAAAGATATCAATTAAAATATAATACAATAAAATATAAAACAAGTTAACAATATAAAATAAAATAAGTCGCCCTGACCGAAGAATAAAATAAATAAATAGTATTAACAGTTAAAATGACGTTTGAATAAAAAGGTCTTCGCCTGGCGCCGAAAAACAAATAACGTTTGTTTTTCGCCGCCGAAAAACAAATAGCGCCAGGCGGACCTCTCTGGGAAGCGCATTCCATAGATTGGGCACCCCCGCAGAGAAAGCCCTCCTCCGGGTACTCACCCTCCTAATGTCCTTCAAGGAGGGCTCCCGGAGAAGGGCCTCTCCCGCAGATCTCAGGGGGCGGACAGGCGTATATGGATGTAAGCGGTCCTTCAGGTAGCCAGGACCCAAGCCGTTTAGGGCCTTATAGGTCATCACCAACACCTTGAATTGGGCCCGGACTTCAATGCGGAGCCAGTGAAGCTGACGGAGGACTGGAGTCATGTGAACATAATGCCCAGTTCCCGCCAGCAGCCTGGCAGCTCTATTTTGAACCAATTGAAGTATCCAGACCGTCTTCAAGGGTAGCCCCACGTAGAGCGCGTTACAGAAGACAAGGCGGGAAGTCAACGCGTGTGTCACTGTCGCCAGGTGACGACATCATTTATTCATCCTGTATTTTAATTGCTAAGACAATTTTAAGGTTTTATAATCTTTCTGATCTCATTTTGCTGTGGTGCCTTTTATTATGTCTCTGTTGGCAAAAGAGCTGAGGTTATCGTGAAGTTCTATTGATTTATTGAAGTTTATTGAAGTTTTATTGCTTGGTTTATTGACTTCTGTATTATTCGTTGATTTTAATGTTACCTATTTTATTGCATATTATATAATCCTGTAACCCTTTCTGCCTAATGGGGCAGGATATAAATCTAACAGCAAACAAACAAATGTCTACAAAGGAAAATTCCAGGTGGAGCTGGGGGCACCAGAACTTTTGAAGGTCATTTGCAGACGATAAGGAAGAGTGTTTTGTTTGAATGTCATCCTTCCATACAGATCCTTCATTTCAGCCCATAACAGAAGCACAATTTAGGCAAGCAATTGTGCATCCAACTTAGTGGGAAAGTTGTGGTTGTGATGATGAGCCCTATCCGCTTGCTATATATTTGCTACCATGGCTATATTGTGTGTATACACATGCAAACTCTGTGTTTCTTGTGGGGTCTCCAATTGAGGGTATGTGCATCACAGACACATGGCAAGCACGCCAACACATGCACACACAACCCTGCTTTCTCTTATATGCATCTGTTATAATTGTGATTGGTTGTCTGAAGAGCGGCTGAATTTCATACAATCATGCCCAAGTGTCGTGTTCCTCCAGGTTCCTCAGTTGTCTCTGTGTGTAGCTGCAATAATTTTGAGGCCAAGAAGTTTGAGGTATTTTTGTGGGAGACATTCCAATATTTCTCCCCAGAGACAATTAATGATAAGAATATTTATTTTTCAGCCCTGCTTGCTCCCTTCCAGTGTTAGGTGAACCAAAGCCCCACTTCTTTCAATAGTTCTACTCTAAGCAGGGTTATCTTCAGTTCGTTGCTCCCCATGCCAGCTGCTGCTTCAGTCTCATTTCTGCTGCACCTCCTCCTCCTCCTCCTCGTGTTCCTTTCTTCCTGTATTAGTCACGGGCTATGGCTCTTCCTTCACAGAGCGCTAACACAATCCAAGCGATCTTTTCTAAGGCGTGCTGCCGTTGGCATCTATTTTAATTGTGCTTAGCTTTGCTTTGTCTTTCCGGTCCCAGCGCTGCTGCCTGACATGTGGAATAATCGGTGCGCTTGTTGCCCATTGTTTTTAAACTGAGTGCAGTTGAGTCAGCCCATGTTGCTACCCAGTCCGTGGCAGAGCATTAAGTCCGTTTCCTTTTGTGGCAGTGGCACGTGGGTCAGCATAGATGATTCTCTAGCTTGCTGGGAAGTGCACCTCACCCACCAGTGACTCAGAGCAGCTGCAAGCATGGAGACCTGGCAAGGAGAATTGGCTGAGCTCGTATCACTTCGCCTGGACTTTGATTGTCTGTGTTCCAATTGTGTGGACTTGGAGTGTCTGGCCTCTAATCATCTTATTAATTAACTCACTCTTTTTTCCTTAGACATAAAAATGGCATTTAATAAATCAACATCATTGGAAAAATCTGGCTGAGGGGAAAGAAGAACAAATGAATTTCTTTGGGGATTGGAGAAGCCCAGTTAATTTGGGAGCAGCATCAGGGGAAAGGAGCAAATAATTCAGAGTGAAAGACATAAGAGATTAGCAGCATTTCTGAACTAGGAGATGAGCAAAAACAGTGTTTCATTTTAAGTTTCTGGGGTAGGGAGAACTGGGAAGAGTGCGACTATTTCAGAGCACAGCCGTTTGCCCCCTGCCCTAGATGCACCGAAGCCTCCAAAGTCAGAGGTTTGTGCATATCCAAGGCTTGGAGTGAAATGCAGCACTGGTGATCTTTGCCAGCCCTGTGCGCTGCTCCCTGCATTTCCTCTAGATGCCCATTTTCATCCATCCAGATGAAGCTGCATGGAGAGGGAGGTGAGGAGGAGGCTGCAGTGCTGTATGGATACAAGCTAAACCTCTGGCCTTAGCCTGCTCCCCTTTGTCAGCCCTGGAGCACATGTTCACCTGCCCCTCTGTTGCTGCTGCTATCATTTCTACAGCAC
Source organism: Varanus komodoensis (assembly GCF_004798865.1). NCBI lineage: Eukaryota > Metazoa > Chordata > Lepidosauria > Squamata > Varanidae > Varanus > Varanus komodoensis. The sequence continues at coordinate 24,579,597 of NW_025335269.1, read as the reverse complement.
GTAACAGTCAAAGCTTTCTGGGCAGTTCACAACCATTCACGAAATCATAACCATATTGCATATTGTGTAAAATGCAATAGACAAAATGTCGAACAGTGCGAACAGCTGAAAATAGTAGACAGGTTAAAGTCAATGCCCTGTTTGCAAGCCTGAGCCTGAGCCTGAGTCTGTAAGTCGTACTCTCCTGGGCACACCTAAATAGGAGGAAGGTGGGTGGTTCCAAAGTCGTTTTTCCCATCTTTGCCAAATAAAATGCCAGCAACATGTCCCTTTTCTTTTCCATCATGTGCACTGGCATTCCCCACAACTGATGCAGTTGTGCCCTTGTTCGAGGTTCCCACGCATGAACTGTGAAAGCAAGCAGGAGACAATCCAGCAGCCTCTGCCTAGCCCCTGCCTCTGCATCCCTGGTCAGAATGGGCCCAACGTGAGAGGGGATGCAGTGGAGAGAAGGCCTTCAGAAGGGTGGCCACTGAGTGAGGGACCCCCTGCCCCAACCTGGAGCTGATACTGAGACCATGGCTTAACGCTGGCCACATAGCCTTCTCTTAGCTCACTATTCCTGTAGCCTCATCTATGCTCACCTCAGATTTTTAGTTGAACATCCTAAAATATTTCCCAGGACTAAGCTGCCATGAGTTCAGTAGGATTTATTTCTGTTCAATATCACTAAGAGTCCAGCCTTGCTCTCCTTCTCATTTCCTGGCTTTCTGCCTGACTCTGCTGCAGCTCCCATCCTTGTTCCTGCCTCCCTCCAGCTGTGATGAGTTGAGGCAGAACTTGGACAGGAACAGCTGGTGGAACACCTGCTTCAAGGCCTTTGATCTATTGCTGTGCCAGAACAGCTCCTAATGTTGGGAATGTTCGCCTGGGGCAGGAAGGGGCTGTGGAAGCCACACGACGCTGTCCAGCAGTGTTCCTGTTGCTGTTGGTCTGCTGCACTGGCAGAGCATCTGTACGGGGAGACAGGTCAGTCCCATCCTTTGGGCCAAGCTGTCATCCCTTCACCTGATATCTCCTTGCTGGAGCCCCCAACTTTTCCTAACATAACTTTCCCAACATAGTACATATAAAGGAGTCACTCGTTGAAATTGAGTTGCTGTCCCTTCAACATTGTAATAAGAATTTCAGCCCAGCATATTGCCTCTGTTTTATTGATGAATGCAAAAAATCCCTAACATTGGTAGGCAGTGGTGGTTGCAAAGGTAGAATCACGGAAAAACCATATGATTTTCTGTGTCGTGTTGTCCTGCGTTTCTTGGTTGCTTCAGGGCCTCTGCTGTTTGTTAAATGGACATTGGGGCTGATGGAAATAGACTGGTATATTCTGCTTTCCTAAGCTTCCTTCCTAATTCATGTACATATAAATATTCATATATGCCTGACCATACATGATCAGAGTGTCCTCCAGACTGCATCATTGTTTATTCTTAATATGTATTGAAAATCTCATCGACTCCCTGCCTTCTCTTTGCATCTAATTTTCCTTTTAAGAAATGCCCATGCTGATCCTCATTATAAGGTGTTCACTGTTAACTGCTCAGCCACCATGTCTAATACAGAGCTTTGCTACACAAGGTATCTATTGTGTGCTTGCCACCCTTTACCCACAGTTGTTCATGGGTTCTTCAGATAATGTGGCAACAAGTCTGTTTTTTTTTAATGTTTTTGTTTGTTTGTTTCTATTGTATGTTTTATAGCAGGGAGAGGGGAATATTAAATGTGACAGGGAAAGAACATGTGCTTTCCTATTTGTATAATTGAAATAGTGCAATTATAGTGCAATACTATCTAGAGGTAATGTAGCAGTAAAGCAGGAAGGCACAGCTCTTGGTATAGAACTCAGAAGTAAAAGTATATCCAGCAGATTAATAGCCTCAGGTAGAATAGCTCATTATTCCCCCTGATCACAGAGAGGTGGGTATATTTGATCTTTGTAAATCTGTTTTCTGGAGACAGCAGCAAGAGGTTGTGATGACATTCTGCCACCAGAAATATCCAGCTCTTGCTAATGAAGGAGTCCTTTATAATTTGAAATGATCATGAGATACCGTCTTAATTGATCAGATCTTTCACCAGTTGGGAAGGTTAGCTTTCTCTCACACCGAAAGAGATAAAACTTGATTCCAAGGCTAAAATCTCTGAGCACTTTTAACATGGTAACCATGTTCCACTTTTTATTGTCATTAAAGAAATTGAGAGCAGTTAGAAGTATTGTAATTTTCATTGAATTAGGTAGACCATCCATACTTCTTATATGGAAAGAGTGATCTTATGGCCCCTAAACATTGTCTGGGGGACCAGAAGATAGTTTGGATTTTCAGCCCCAAGGTCAGAGATAGAGCCCCAAGCCTGGAGCGCCAATCCTGCTAATCCAATCCTCATAACCTGCATGGGAAAAACTACACCAGCTTCCCTTCAAGGCTGGGGAAACAACTGAGAGAGCAGTTTATGGCAGGCTGGGGAGGAGAGGAGAATGACGCACCTGGGACATGAGATATCTTGCAGCCATTCCGGACTCTTCCCGCCCTCCTCCTGCAAGGTGGCTATCCAGTTAAACTGTGAGTGGGAAGTTTTCTCCTGCCATTCATCCCTCTCTGCACTGGAGGGTCATGAGCAGTCAAGTTGGGGGGCATACCCTTATCCTCACAGGACTGTGCCCTTCATGGCTCATTTTAAGCTCTTGGATGACTCATTTCTGCAACAGCTGCTGCTTCAAGGCATGAGAGTGGGACCAAAGGAGAGCTCAGGGGTTCCCATCTTCTGATGCTGATCTAGCAGCCACCCCAAAGTTACAGAGCTCTTCTGCAGCCTTATGAACGATGACACCCAGTTCTCCCAATTCCGGCTTTGTAACCATGCAGCCAGCCTTCCTGTAAAAGGGCTTGGCAAAAGCTTTACTCCACACTGCCATTCATCACCGAGGCTTGTAACAGAGCTCACCCTAGTTTGACAGACAGCATTAGAGTTGCCAACTTTTCTTTTCTGATGAGGCTCCACGAGGCACAGGAGCCCCATCAGGAAAGAAAGTTGGCAACCGTAATTGCTTGACATGGAGATGCAGGGATGGAAAAAGCAGCACATGTTAAAGCTTTCTGTCACACCACACTGCTAAAATAATAAGAAGAAGACGCAGCTTTCGTTGGCAGAATGCCCCTTAGGAAGCCTTCCCTAAGTTTGATTGGAAGTGTTCCCATAGCTTGTGCCTTCACACACATCAAAGGCTGAAAGTGGTGACAAGGGAGCACATTTGCCCTTTTCCTGTTCACGCTATTTAAATAAAGATTAATTCCTCCTGCCCTTATGCCAGATATTAATTTAGCGATAATGTCTGATGACATTCAAGCTGGGGTCCCTCGTGCCTTTTCTGCAGTTGCCTTCCAAGGGTGCTGTGATTCTGTGGAAAGCACAAATGCACACGAAGCGGAGCCCCACGTTCCTGATATAAAATATAAGATGCTTATACTCTTATTTCACCAGGTAAGAGGATGGTGCTCAGTCTGAGAAGCCCCAAGGAGGAGGAGAATTGAGCAAAATAACATATTAGCATTGCTTACCAAGGGCCCCTTTATAATTACTGATGAAACTGACCACCTGGAATCAATTCACGGAGGCAGCCAACTGTGCCATTTTCCAATTGCTACATCCTCTGGCATGCATCTGCCACCATTATTCTGGCATTATCTTGATTCTGACATCAATGCCATGCCTCGTAATACCTTGTGTAGTACCATTTCTCTAGGGTGCGATCACAGCCCCTATCAAAGCATGCTTTTATAATCAGGTGCAAAGTGGTGAATAATGGATGTGGTGATTAAATACACACAAAATGTAAATATTGACCCAAAACAAGTGAAGAAAGATGATATGCAGATGTGGTTCCTCTTAAGGGTGGGCATGGGTGCCTGCAGGACAGTGCAAGCAAGCATAATATCTGTCGGATGTTCCTCTTACGCAGGGCCTAAAAGAAACGTGTAAATACTCACCAGCTTAGTGAGTAGGTATGTGAATGGGCATACAGAGGTTTGGTGTCCCTCAGCCATGCCTTGCTCTTGCTATTAAACTTGAATCCCATCCCTCCTTCTCCGTGATTGGACAAAATCCATTTAAAGCTCAAGGCACTGCTTCCACAGCATTCAGTTCAGCCCCGAGGAGTCACCAGGGGAAAGAATTACCTTTACTGGTGGATGTCGCAGGGCAGCCATCGTGGGGTACTGAATCATCTAGGAACCCAACTGCAGTGGAGGTGGCCATATTCCTTTGTGCCAATGCAAGCAAACTTATCAGGAAGAGTTGTGCAAAACTGCTCTGCGCTGGTCTGCTTCAGCCTCAGGCAGATATCTTTTTTTTCCTAAATGAGTCAGTCGATGACATGCATGAATTGAAAGGCAATGTTTGCTCCCTCGTCTCTTTCCCCTGTTCCCCCTGTGCATGTGTGGTGTGGAGAATCATCCCAGAAAGATGATTAAATGCGATTCTATAGATGTCTACTCAGAAGTAAGGTCCCTTGAGGGCTTAGGACATGATCCTATGGCTTGTGCCTGAAAAATTCAGAGGCTCCTGAACTGGGAGGATGAGGAGCAACCAGTGCAGAAATGTTCTCTGCCTCTCCACACCTGCCACTCTGTATTTTGGCTAGCTGGCCATTTCAGGGGAGAGAAGGAGGCTCACAAATTTCTGCCCAGTCTCCTCTTCTGCCCCCCAAATGCCCCTTTACCCCCTGCCTCCCAGAGAGGCAGCTGCTGTGGTTCTTTCCATGCTGCTGCAAGGGGAACAAGTGGATTCCCCACTTGTTCATTGCCGTGAGAAGTTCTCTCCGTCCCTCCATTCCCCTCTGGCAGCCTCCAATGAAACTTTAGAAGCACACACCTTTTATTAAAACTTAACGGAACAGTATAAATCAAAGAACTGCTGCCCTTGAGATATGATAGAAGCATGCCCATTTAAAGAGCTGACTCTAGACTGAAACTTCCCATCCTCTTGCTCCCAATAAAGGTTCTGACTCCACTCTCAGGGTGGGTTCTGCTGCTTGTGGACAAGATGGTGGGAATGCTGGACACTTGGTAATTGGTCTACTCTTTTTCCTGTCATCTCCTGACGAGGGCAAGGAAATCCCCAGGCATTGCCTATCCCACCAGCAATGAAAAGTCTCCTTCCCTTTCCAAGGCAGATGCTGCCTAAGAATCTTCACCAGGTAACCTTCAGACTGCCAAGGGCCTTGCTCCCCACTTTGGTCTTCCACCTCCTCCTCACAATCAGGCAAATCTATCCAAGCAGACTGCAACATGCAAGGATTGCCTCCCAGAAATACAATTACTCCCAAGTAAATGTGTCCAGGATTCCATTATAGGCATAAAGCTTTGGAGAGTTACTTTCAAGAACTGTTCATAAGATGATGGCTGGTTTTTGTTGTTGTTGTTGTTGTTTTGGTTTTGTCTCAAATTAGACTAATCCCCTGCAATTTGGAATGGTTGAGGAAAGATCAATGGATTCTGGGAAGCTACAGAAAAAAAAAGTTAGCAAATTGCATTATAATTCATGGGTTGAAAGCCCGGCATCTTTTGGTCTTATGTTGTTCCAAGCATCAAGTGAAATGCTTCTGTTCCCTTGTCCCACTGCAATAACACTGGGAGGGTCACTGGACAGGTTGGCCTGTCATCAGAGATGCCTCCTCTCCTTAAACATCTCAGCCCCTTCAGAGACTTGCAAAGCAGAATGGCTGCTTTGGGGCTTCTTCATCCTATGCCATTGCAATTATTTATTTGTAGCCCACCTTTTTCTCCAAGGAGTCCAAGGCAGCATAACTGCTCCTTCTCTGGACCACTGTAGCTGCACAAGAAAACTGAGATGGGTTGGGTTGAAAGTCAATGGCTGGCCCAAAGTTTCCAATGAACTTCATGGTTGGGCAGGATTAGAATCTGGGTTTCCCAACCACAGTTTGCTTGAAACCACAATGCATATATCGGCTTCGCCGGTCATCACAAAGACACACACCTTCTCTTCCCCCCTGTTCTTACTGGAGTTGTATTAGGAGGGGATTCATTTTTAGCTCCTGTTAGTTGGATGCACTTTGGTATATCCCTGGCAGAGGAACGAAAGCTGCCATGCTGCTGTTCATAACATGATGGGGATTTTAAGTAGACAGGTATATGAAGGTTTGGCCAGCATTCAAGATCTCATCACTTTGGCATCATTTTCTTGAAGTATATGTGGGACGACAGAAATATGCCAATCTCAGCTGGAATGCACCACATAACACCAGCCAATGAACTAACCTTTGTATTATTTTCTTTCCCATTGTGTTCTTTCTTCCTTTTTCTCTCTTCTTTCTCTTTATTGCCTCCTTCTCTCTCCCTTCCTGTAAATATTGAACTGTAATAGATGAGTTGCATGGAGTAAAAATATAAATATATTTTATGTAAAACTGCACAACCTGGAATTTGGAGGGTGCGGGTGAGAGAAAATGAGAAATGTATAATTTGACATATTGTAAAATTAAATTAAAAGTTTAAAAAGAGATAGAAATAACAATAAAAGGAGGGAAGAAAAAGGAGTAGGTCTTAAAACAGCTCCTCTGATTACTTTAAAAATGGAAGAGCTTGACTGAATTTAGTGGAGTGGCCCTCTTCTCTCCACAACATCCATCCTGCTAACAAGCACTGCTGTTCAAATGGCTGTTTCAAATTCACTATGTTTGAAGAGAAGACCAAGATAAGAGTTGAACTGAGTGCTTGAAGCCCTTCAACTTTTGTTTGGGTAACATATAAACCATGTAGAGCAGGGGTCGTCAGACTTTTTAAACAGGGGGCCAGTTCACTGTCCCTCAGATTGTTGGGGGGCCCAGACTATAGTTTGAAAAAAATATGAATGAATTCCCATGCACACTGCACATTAAAAATGAATCAAAATTAAAATTAATTAAAAATTAAAAAATGTTTGCTCTGCTCCCTTGGGCTGCAGCAGAAGCCCAAGATGAGGTGGGGAAGAGCCTTCTCTGGGCAGGCTGCGGCCGCCTCGCTGAGCCCAGGGGCAGCTGCTTGACAGTGGCAGTGGGTTGCCCATTGAAGGGCGCAGCTCCCATGCCGCCGGAGATGTGACTCACATACTTAAATATGGATTTTAAAAGTTATATTTTTCTTACCTTCAATCCTTTTTTAGTGTCTTTCTCTCTCTCTCTTTTCTACCCTCTTCCCTTCTGTTTCCCATTCCATATTCCCACTCTGTATATGCAAGCAATGGGGTTGGGGGGAGAGCCGGCATACACGCAGTTGAGCTTTTACAATTAGGTGCATGAGCTGGTTCTCTGATCAGTTTAAAAGAATGCCTGTGCCAGCTCAGAGCTTTTGGACTTACTCGGAGATCGTTTTCTCTGAGCAAGTCCAAAAACTCTGAGGCAGGCCAGATAAATGAGCATGGCAGGCCGGATCTGGCCCGTGGGCCATAGTTTAAAGACCCATGATGTAGAGCCTTCCACAAAATGTTCCCCAGGTACTCCATTCCATTTGCCCTCCATTTTCTTTTCCTCCTGCCCAGATAAGCACCCTCAGATGGAATTTCCCCTCATTATCATCATCTCTGTGAACTTCAGTGTTCTCCCAAGTCTCTTGTTCATGGGTGGTGCCATTTAAACTATATAAGTAATGAGTTTGTTATTCATACATTTACTGCTGCTAATATTTTATTGCAGATTTAATTGCAGATCTTCTCTTCCTTTGACTGTGAAAGAAACTGAGCTGCACTGGCTGGTGTCTGAGTTGAGCAATATTAAATGTTAAACTAAGTGCTAAGACTCACTGAAAACCGTCACTGCTTTTTCAGCTAGGGAAAAGCGATGGGGAGAGATACTGTAAGCTGAAACAGAGCAAGCTGTGCTCATTGTTAAGGAGCACGAAGAATAATAAAAGGGAGGAGAACCCTTTATTTATTGTGCTTTACCCTTTCTATGACAAACATCTGCAGAACCGTTTGCACAAGGGTGGAGGATACTGCAAGTAGCAATAGCCTCCAAAGGACTATTTATGTCTTGGAGGGGAAAAGATCCTTGTTTAAAATGAAAGGGGAGGAATTGTGTTTAGATGTTCTGACATTTCAGAAATGAATGGGTGTGGGGAGGAAGAAACCTTAAAGGAATTCCAAACAATTTAAGCCCTTTCCTAATGATATGGAAAATCCCGGCTCAGAAAATATCATATAACAAAAACTCTGTCCAAATGAATAAAGATACCTGTGGTTAAGTGATGTTCTTCCTCCTAGTGACAATGGAATGATAACGAACAGTTTATGTGGGGAATTTAAAGAAATTTCTCCTCTCTTCCTACCCTGGCTGTACAGGGACTTGTGTTAGTTTTCCCAAGGATTCTTCCTACCACTACCAAGATTATTCAGTAAAACAGCAAAATAGCCAGCTACATAAGATTAGCTTCAAATTATTATCTAACAATACTAAACGAAAAGAAAAAAAAGCAATGGAAGTAAATGCTTTCAATTAGGCAGCATATAATAATATTCTCTTCCTATCAAAAATGACAAAAGAATAAACAGCTACTTGGTAATTAGGATTTGCAATGTATTATTTATTTCATCTATATGTTCTGTTCTGCCAAAGAGCTCAGAGTATCTTATATATGGTACCCAGATGGTTTTCTACCTAGGCAGCTTTCAGGGTGAGGCCTGGCTAGTTTCTGCGGTAAATCTCTGTGTTCTGCTTGGGAATCATATAACGTGCATGTTTACAGTGGTGTCCATATGCAATCAAGTATATGCAGGCTTTATCTGGCACCCACACATGTACGGACCATCTTCTCCCACTGTCTTTCATAGATAACGGGTGGTAATTACAAGGACTTGCTGCAGTATGGAGTGCTCCCTGTTCAGATTCCATCCATTCCATCCATTTTCTTCTCTATGTCCCTCCATCTTCCCCACCCCA
>NW_025335269.1:23854858-23964301 GCF_004798865.1 Varanus komodoensis | reverse complement strand
ATTAGGTGGCCAAAGTATTTGAGTTTCATCTTCACTATCTGGCCTTCTAAAGCGCAGTCAGGGTTGATCTCCTCTAGGATTGACCGGTTTGATCGCCTTGCGGTCCAAGGGACTCACAAGAGTCTTCTCCAGCACCACAATTCAAAGGCCTCAATCCTTTGGCGCTCAGCCTTCCTTATGGTCCAGCTTTCACAGCCATACATTGCAACTGGGAAAACCATAGCCTTGACTATACACGCTTTTGTTGGCAGGGTGATGTCTCTGCTTTTTAGAGTGCTGTCTAGATTTGCCATAGCTTTTCTCCCCAGGAGCAAGCGTCTTTTAATTTCTTGGCTGCAGTTCCCGTCTGCGGTGATCTTGGAGCCCAAGAAAATAAAATCTGTCACTATTTCTTCCCCATCAGTTTGCCAGGAAGTGAGAGTAGCAGATGCCATGATCTTAGTTTTCTTAATGTTGAGTTTCAAGCCAACTTTTGCACTCTCCCCCTTCACCCGCATCAAGAGGCTCATTAGTTCCTCCTCACTTTCTGCCATTAGAGTGGTATTATCTGCATATCTGAGGTTGTTGATATTTCTCCCAGCAATCTTAATTCCAGCTGGTGATTCATCTAGGCCCACCTTTATCATGATGTGCTCTGCATATAAGTTAAATAGGCAGGGCAACAGTATACAGCCCTGCCGAACTCCTTTCTCAATTTTGACCCAATCAGTGGTTCCACGTTCAGTTCTCACTGTTGCTTCTTGACCTGCATATAGGTTTCTCAAGAGACAAGATGGTCTGGGACTCCCATTTCTTTAAGAACTTGCCACAATTTGTTGTGATCCACACAATCAAAGGCTTTAGCATAGTCAATGAAGCAGAAGTAGATGTTTTTCTGGAACTCCCTAGCTTTCTCCATGATCCAGCGTACGTTGGCAATTTGATCTCTAGTTCCTCTCCCTCTTCGAAATCCTGCCTGTACTTCTGGTAGTTCTCTGTCCACATACTGCTGGAGCCTAGCTTGTAGGATTTTGAGCATAACTTTGCTAGCATGTGAAATGAGTGCAATGGTGCGGTAGTTTGAACATTCTTTGGCATTGCCCTTCTTTGGAATTGGAATGTAAACTGACCTTTTCCAATCCTGTGGCCACTGTTGAGTTTTCCAAATTTGCTGGCACATTGAGTGTAACACTTTTACTGCATCGTCTTTTAAGATTTTGAATAGCTCAGCTGGAATATTGTCACCTCCACTAGCTTTGTTGTTGCTCAGACTTCCTAAGGCCCAGTTGACTTCACATTACAGGATGTCTGTCTCGAGGTCAGTGACCACCCCATCGTAGTTATCAGGGACATTAAGTTCTTTCTTGTATAGTTCTTCCGTGTAATCTTGCCACCTCTTCTTAATCTCTTCTGCCTCTGTTAGGGCCCTGCCATTTTGGTCCTTTATCATGCCCATCTTTGCATGAAATGTTCCCTTCATATCTCAAGTTTTCTTGCAGAGATCTCTGGTCCTCCCTATTCTATTGTTTTCTTCTATTTCTTTGCACTGTTCATTTAAGAAGGCCTTCTTATCTCTTCTAGCTATTCTGGAATTCTGCATTCAATTGTTTGTGTCTTTCTCTTTCTCCCTTGCCTTTTGCTTCCTTTCTTTCCTCAGCTATTTGTAAAGCTTCCTCAGACAGCCATTTTGCTTTCTTGCATTTCTTTTTGTTTGGGATGGTTTTAGCTGCTGCCTCTTGTACAGTGTTGTGAATCTCCGTCCATAGTTCTTCAGGCACTCTGTCTATCAGATCTAATTTCTTAAATCTATTTGTCACCTCTACTGTATGTTCATCAGGGATATGATTTAGGTCATACCTAAGTGGCCTAGTGCTTTTCCCTACTTTCTTCAATTTAAGCCTAAATTTTGCAACCAGAAGCTCATGATCTGAGCCACAGTCAGCTCCTGGTCTAGTTTTTACTGACTGTATAGAGCTTCTCCATCTTTGGCTGCAGAGCACATAGTCAATCTGACTTCTGTGTTGACCGTCTGGTGATGTCCATGTGTAGAGTTGTCTCTTGGGTTGTTGGAAAAGAGTGTTTGCTATGACCATCGTATTCTCTCGACAAAATTCTACCAAGCCTGTGCCCTGCTTCATTTTGTACTCCAAGGCCAAACTTGCCTGTTATTCCGGTTATCTTTTGGCTTCCTACTTTAGCATTCCAATCCCCCATGATGATAAGGACATCATTTTTTGGTGTTAATTCCAGAAGGTGCTGTAGGCCTTCATAGAACCGGTCAACTTCAGCCTCTTCAGCATCAGTGGTTGGGACGAAGACTTGGACTATTGTGATGTTGAATGGTTTGCCTTGGATTGGAACTGAGATCATTCTGGAGATTGTATCCCAGTACTGCTTTTCCTACTCTTTTATTGACTATGAAGGCTACTCCGTTTCTTCTGAGGGATTCTTGCCCACAGTAGTATACCTGATGGTCATCTGAATTTAATTCACCCATTCCCGTCCATTTTAGTTCGCTGATTCCTAAGATGTCGATGTTCAGTCTTGTCATCTCTTGTTTGACCACATCCAGCTTGCCTTGATTCATGGATCTTACATTCCAGGTTCCTATGGAGTATAGATCTTTGCAGCATCGGACTTTCCTTTCACCACCAGATACATCTGCAACTGAGTGTCCTTTTGGCCTTGACCCAGTCGCCTCATTCTTTCTGGCACTACTAGTACTAGCCCTCTGCTGTTCCCTAGTAGCATATTGGACACCTTCCGACCTGAGGGGCTCATCTCCCGGCGTCCCATCTTTTTGCCTTTTGGTACTGTCCATGGGGTTTTCATGGCAAAGATACTGGAGTGGGTTGCCATTTCCTTCTCCAGTGGATCACGTTTTGTCAGCGCTCTCTGCTATGACCTGTCCATCTTGGGTGGCCCTGTATGGCATAGCTCATAGCTTCATTGAGCTACGCAAGCCCCTTCGCCATGACAAGGCAGCGGGGTCCATGAAGGAGTCAGATATACTGAACCATATTTTATTGTTATGAGGATGACATCTCCCATCATGAGGAGGAGGATTTTCCTTTTCAAATAACTGAGTCATTTAGTTCACAGACTCTTACTCACTCTAGCATAGAAACAGAAAGTAGCTTTCTAATGGGAACTATATTTTCCCAGTTTCTGAGCTAAAATAAAAATTTAACTTAAGTAGTTCAAGGGGTGGAAGAATCTTGAAGTGTTGCTTTTCTACTGGTTATTCAGTGCATGCATATACAAATTATACATATTATATAATATAATAATATATATTATTATATAGATATATAATATCTACTAAAGATATTAAGTAGTCCTCAAATGAATCATCTTCAGTAGCTTCATCACTTCAAACTAATTTGAACTGATTTTTTTTCCTTAAACAAGGTATGCGAAAATTCACATCCCGATCATTGCCTCTGTGTCTGAGCATCAGCCTACAACGTGGGTTTCGTTCTTTTTTGATCTACATATTCTCGTGTGTACTTTCCCAGCAGGGCTGTGGTTCTGTATCAAAAACATAAGTGATGAAAGAGTCTTTGGTAAGAAGTAACTAATTTATCAAAATTTGAACTATCTGCTAAAGTTGAATATTTTGTGTAAATACTATATTCTAATAAAAGTCACCAAGTGGCTGATTAATTTATGATAATATATCACATGAAATATTGAGCAGATATTCTTTGGTTACTTGGGGCAAGATATGCATACAAATTGATTACTGTTCTAATAATGAAATAAAGTGAACTTCTGTTGTTTCCAGAGGTGACATGTTGTTGATTTCTAACCTAAACCACTTTTAACTTTCTGGGGGTGGGTGGAGGGCTGCCATGCTTTAGAGCGGTAGAAAATTCGTGTTACGCTAGCCTATTTACACATTTAAAAATCTGGACACAATCCATGTTAAACTTAGATTTTTAAAATCCCTTTTCTTGAAGGTTAGAGATATAATGAAATTCAGAAGCAGGCACATTTCTTTATGCAGAAGGAGATCTTAAAAATGTACAGAAGTTTGAGCATATTTGAGTGTTGTATTTATTTCTGTTCATAACTATACTTTTAAGTTCTTTTAAAATACCAAATAGTAAAGTTAATCTGGTTTGTTTCTCTGTCTGCAGTGGCTTTGTATGCAATCAGTGCTGTTTATTTTGCTGGAGTGATGGTCCGTCTCATGTTAACTTTGACCCCAGTGGTCTGTATGCTGTCAGCAATTGCTTTCTCCAATGTTTTTGAGCACTACTTGGGGGATGATATGAAGCGAGAGAATCCACCTGTAGAAGATAGCAGTGATGAGGATGATAAAAGAAATCCAGGAAATCTTTATGATAAGGTTGGGGGAAGGACTTGACTGCATGTTAGATTAAGAATGAATGAATGTTTTGGTGCATGTCAATATACGATGACTTAATATAGTGATAATATTTTTCAACCTGTGTTAATAACCTAGCAAATGTGTGGGGGTCCTATAGTATGGCCATGATTCAACATACCTTTGAACTTATAGTATCAGAAAACATTGATTGTTTTCATGTTAAATTAGTTAATTAAAATAGAACAGATTTGTGCATGAACAATCAACCATTGTTCATGTACCACAAATCTGGAGGACAGCTTCACGTAGCTCTAACAAATTGGCTTTTAAATGTCTGGCAAAAGGAGTAAGCGAATTGTGAATTCACTATTGCTTATATTGTTTAAAATAGAACTAGCAACTTCTGAAATCTGGCAAACTGAAAGGGCCAAAATGTTTATTTTTTCTTTGTTCAGGCAGGTAAAGTGAGGAAACATATATCTGAACAGGAAAAAACTGAAGAAGGTCTTGGGCCCAATATTAAGAGCATTGTTACAATGTTGATGCTAATGCTATTGATGATGTTTGCTGTCCACTGTACATGGGTAACTAGCAATGCCTACTCCAGCCCCAGTGTTGTTCTGGCATCTTACAATCACGATGGGTAAGCCTTATCATTCTGTATGTATATTAGTTTCAGTTTTGTATACATTTGTTCTAATCCAACATAGCATCTGTCTAATGAATGCATATTTACGCTTACTGTTAACTGTTTCTGTTGCAGCACTCGGAACATTCTGGATGATTTCAGAGAAGCATATTATTGGCTCAGACAAAACACAGATGAACATGCAAGAGTAATGTCTTGGTGGGATTATGGCTATCAAATAGCAGGAATGGCAAATCGGACAACTTTAGTTGACAATAATACTTGGAATAATAGCCACATAGCACTGGTATGTAGCAGTAATTCTCTTTATTGAGTATTAAATATCAGAACATTTTATTTGGTATTTATAAATGCATTTCTACGTACGCGGAAAAAGTATTGCTCGTTATTGTGTCTGTATGTCATACTTTAATTCTGAGGTCAAAACATGCTACAGGATACAGGTAACCTTTTGATAAAGCAGTGTCATAGCGAGTGCTGTACTCCTAGTCAAGCAAACATAAGTAGAACTCCTATTCAACACTGAACTGAAGTGGGTGAGGCTGGTGAATGTGGAGACATAGGGTGTGGTACTAACATGCATGGCCCTATCTCAGTGCACACTTTCAGTCCTCACACATTCTCTTGAATGCCTGCATAGGACTGGTGTTAAGTCTAAAATCTTAACCTTGGCTAATCTTGAGGGTTTGTTGGGAAAAAATCAGCTTCATAAACCACAGTTTGAAACTAGGTTGTTTTAAACAAACCATAGTTAAGAGTAACCAACATTCTGCAGGTTTGAGCTGATGTCATAAAGCACAACTTGTAGCTAATCAAAAATGGAAACAAAAGCTTCTGATGTCCTCATGGCTGTAGTAATTTAGTGTAAAACTTGGTTTGAGGCATATGGGTACAAGTGTGGTAAGAAATAGAACTCCAGAGATGAGGCATTTCAGTTTTCCATATTTTGCAGAAATTTTTAATACTTTCATTAGTGCATTAGGAGTCTGCTATTCCACAAGCTCTAAAGTGGCTGTGCAGTATACTTATAAACAACATTATTCCAGGCAGCACTTGGAAAGATGGAAAATGAAGCTACTTGTTCAGATAAATGTATATTCATACATCTTTAGATGTTTTCATTACTACTAAGTGTACATTAACATTGTGCAAATTTTAGAAATAGAAGTTTTTAAACAAAAATCCTTGTCAGAAGTAAATTTGAAACATGTGTTGGAGCTTTTCAAGAATTTCAAGCAAGAAGGGCAGGTAGAAAAGGCCTGATCAGCCAGGCCCTACATAGACTATAGGTTGAAGAATAACATCTTGGGGGGCGTCCCAGCTCTTTCAAGACAGAGGTGATTGTCAGTGGCCCTTCAGCACCCTACTTCTCTGGATTGGTAAGTGCAGGTGGCACTGTTTTTAAAACAGATGGTCCTGCTGATTGGATATACCTTACGGTTGTTTAAGTGTCCCAGTTCAGACCTAAAAACAAACTACAGGTATGCTGGTTAGCTGGAATTAAGGCAGTGGCTACAAAAGCTTTGGCTATAGGTTTGTGGTATTCTGAAGGTAGCAAGTTTCAGGTCTGAGTGACATCATCATTAACATAGGCACTAAATACCTCAGGTTAGACTAGCTTTTCAATTTATTTAGATTCTGAGTTTATTTCAGATGAGATGACTGGCCTATCTAGTTCGAATGAGCTGACTGTTCTGAGTGAGTGCTGAAGATAGGCTTCTTAGGATATTAAGAAGATTCTCTGCAGAATTAAACATCAGACTTTATTGCAGGTAGGAAAAGCTATGTCTTCGAATGAGACAGCAGCATATGAGATCATGAGAAGTCTGGATGTGGATTATGTATTAATAATTTTTGGAGGTGTGATTGGCTATTCTGGTGATGATATCAACAAGTTCTTGTGGATGGTAAGGATAGCTGAAGGAGAACATCCTAAAGATATCAGGGTAAGTCAAAATGAAAAGCCACACACAAGCTTTAGTAGCCCATCTCTGTAGAAAAATCCAATATTTTTGCTAGACCTGTTAATGCAGTCTGACAATTGCTTGTCATTAATTTGTCATAATTCCAGTGAGAGAAATTGCCACTGGTTTTCTTGATACTTTCTGTCAATTTTACATATTGTGATATTCAGCTGCTGTTAACATGACATTCTGGACATGCAAGCTTTGGATCCAGCTTTTGTCATTCTTAAATTAGATCCGTTGACACCAAAGGGGCACCTCAGCATGACTGATAACAAGGGGAAGTTGGTGTACCAATTCAACATAATTAGTGTTCTCTAGAGTAATTTATGGCTAGTCCAGTGTAATTATATTAGTATTTGTGCAGCATTGGGTTCTGCACTTTATGCTGAAGAACCTGTTATTAAGGTCTTGATAAATATACTGTCTTAGCAGCATAACTGTTAAGGTCAGTGTGAAGAAAAAGATGAAAATAGATTGTCCCAGCTAATTGTGTTAGCTCAGGAAAGATCCCTAGAAGATGTAACCCAGGAATGGATATTCAGAAATGCACATTTATCTCTTACAATTACTACCATACTTGAATTTCCCAGTCTTCTGGGAAAATAAAGCAATAATTTTGCTACTGTCCTCCCCATGCATACACACAAAGAAGTAGTATCACGGCCTGTATGAAAAACAAGATTGAACTACTACTCTCAGATGCTCAGTCAGTTCCTTTCAACTAGAAGCAGGTTAAAGAACTGCTAATCACTATGTCTTATGATTTTATTTTCTATCTCTTTCATTATTTTTGTCTTGCAAAACACTAATTTGTTTCTTTTAATTTTTTCCCATTAAAGGAAAGCGACTACTTTACTCCACAGGGAGAATTTCGAGTTGATAAAGCAGGCTCTCCTACCTTGTTAAACTGTCTCATGTACAAAATGTCATATTACAGATTTGGGGAGATGCAGGTTAGTGAAATTGAGGTTGCTAACTAGTTAAGATGTAATTTTAACAGCTGGTCTCTCCTCTTCTTCTGTGTATCTCTGCCAGTGTACTTCAGTACTGTTTGTTGTGTCATAAAATGACATCATTGCTGTTAAAAAAAATCCAATGGGTGGATTTGCATGACATGCTTAGCTTCAAAAATGTGCAATTGGGGTCACTCATACAGCTGTGCAAAAGTGGAAGGAACCTGTTTCTATCCTTTCTGGAGTAGCAGGGGAGTTAAAAAGCTGGAGGGTCCTGGGAGTCTCAATTCAACCTTTAATTAAATGCAGGAGGATTGCAGTGCCAAAGGGGAGGTCTGGTCTCTCCACCCCTTTGGGTGTACCAGCCTTTGTTGCTTTCCCTGTTTCTTTTGGTGCTTTTCAATTGACAGCTCAGCAATTGGTGTCTGGCTGGCAACTGTGCACAGTTAGTTTATGTAAGTCTTATCAATTCTTGTGTATATTACCTACACCATCTCATAACTCCCTTTGACAGCTGAAACATACAAGAAAATTAACTGGCAAGGCTACACATATTAGACAACCCACAAGAGCACACTTTTGAAAGAATAAGCAAAAAAATTATGAACTTATATGTAATTTTGTGGGACTGATTTTTTTAAGGTGGCAAATGAGTAATGGTTGCACCAAAGTGCTGCTTGGGTATCAGTGGAGGGGTTATCACTGGTGACAGCAAGGTGGAATGACAAAAAAGTTGTCTGCTGGGTTCAGATGATTCATTGTGGATTGAACAACCCCAGGTGGCTTGTTGCCAAAAAATGGGGGTGCGGGGGAGGAAGTAGTCTGGATTTGGATGACAATACAGCCCAGCATATGTAGTTACCCACAATTATTTGGTCATGAGAACCAGGTCTTAGTACCATTAGTACCTTAGCACTAAAATACCTTAGCATTTTAGCACTTCCATGCTAGTCAAAAAGGAATCACAGAATCATAGTAGAATTGGAAGGGGCCAAAGGGCCATCAGGTTCAGCCCCTGTTCAGTGCAAGACTCCAAGCTAAACCGGATGGCTGTCCAAGTGTGGAATATCTGGAAGGGTGAAAATATGCTCTGAGCCTATGCAATTGCTCTTACCTACGATGGTGAAGAAGCTTGCAGCCCCACAGAATATTCTAAACCCCCTAACCATGGTTAGAGGATAAGGCAGGTGATGGCATCCCCTCTTGAGCTGTTGTTATAAATAACTAATACAGACTGGTTGATATTGTGTTGCTTTGCGAAGTCTGGAATGCAATTCAAATGAAGGACAAAGAAAAGGATGCAATTCAAGATCAGATATTTATTTTTGTATCAGAAATTGCAGTTACTGATGCACACTAATTATAAGCCTCAGTTACTATAGACCCCATGGAAACAAGTTGGCACAGTGTTTATTTTAAGGTTATCTTTGAACCATAATTTTTATTGTGCATGGACTATCAAAAAGAAAAAAAATGACTTTTTCTATGTTTAAAACTTAAACATAGAAAAGCTATGTTTAAAACTTAAATGCTACCCTTTTTAAACATAGCTTCACCCAACAGCTTTACTTATCTGGAGGTATGTGCTTTTGCCTCATCTGTATGCAAAAAACGCACACAGCTCTGCCTCTCATTTCCTTCATCTGATCCAAGGAGGGCAGTGAAAGCTTTAAGCTTGTGTAGGGGCAGTTTCAGATTAGAGTTGGGTAAGCAAAGAAAATCATACCTCTGAGATGTAACTATCATTGGGAGAATCTGAAATTTCCGATAGGTAAAGTACAACCATTGTTGGATGGGGTGCACTCTTAAAATGCCCGATTTAAGAATGCTCCTTGGGATATGCGGGTGCCCAGGAGAAATTTTTGTACAGCAGGTCTCTTCTGTGTTCCTTGTCAGCAAATGCCACAAGAGGGGTGTTCTTCTTTTTGATCCTAGGTTTTGGATCAGCTTACTTAGGGAAGTGCACTTGGCCATCTTGCCTAGTGGTCGGGAAGCCAGTTCTCTTTCAGGGTGCATTCTCCACGTTCAACCCTGTAGTGTTTCAAGTGCTTGCTCTACTTACTGGGTGATGGTGGGTGAATTGTGTTTATGAAATGTTTTGTGTTTAGTAGTTTTTATTGTGAGTTGTCTTGGGTATTCTTCATTGTAGAAAAGCAGGATGAAATTGTTTCAGTGATTAAATATATTTACATATTTCTAGTTTCCAGCTTTCAAATCTTAGTCTGGGGTAGGAGTGGTGGAGAGTTCACATATCTGTCAGTCAAGTGGTTACTGAAATTCTTTGACAGTTCTTTCAAATTTGTAATGGATTAACTTAATTATATACAGATAAGTGCAATAAAGTTTTACAAGCAGAATCTGCCATGGGACCAGGAATTCACTCTAATTTTAATGAAGTAAAGGCTCTTGTAACATTGATGTCTTGTAAAAAATATGAAAACTGCAATACATTTTTTTCCAAAACCATACTTCTCTAGATACATAGTTATTTTCTGTTCTCAAACTAACATGTAGTAATGCATTTTTGTAGCTGGATTTTCGGACACCTCCAGGATTTGATCGCACACGCAATGCAGAGATTGGCAACAAGGACATTAAGTTTAAACATTTGGAAGAAGCGTTCACATCAGAGCACTGGCTTGTTAGAATATATAAAGTGAAACAGCTAGACAACAGAGAGACACTGGATCATAAGCCTAGGTTAACCAACATTTTACCAAAACAGAAGTATTTGTCAAAAAAGGTGGGTTCCCAGTGAAGTATATCAAAGTTTGTTCATAGTGTTATACAAATTTATCAGCTGTATGCTTAGTTATTTGTACTAGCCAGATACAAACACCAGTTTGTGTCAAATATCAGATCTGCCTAATGGTAACAGTGGTTTAACACAGATTAATCAAGCATGTGAGGATAACTAAATTTATTGTTGTACTAATTGGCAAGTTGTTTCAAAGTATCCTAAACCCCCAGCTAAGTGTAACAAAATATACTATCTAAAATACATTAGCAGTGTTTCCGTAACTATGGCATCTTGCTCAGTAAAATGTGGAAGTGTCTTTCAGAAAAATGGAAAAGTGATGCCCAGAAATTTCAGAATGACTTTTTTTGTAAAATAATTAAACCTGACATTTTTGTTGACAGCTTGAGTGTCTGGCTTCTTACTCTTTTTGAAATCGCCTCACTTAAACACATTTTTATACACAATTCCTTTTGTGCTTGTTGTACACTTTTGAACAGTAAAGTGTTCAGGCATGGAAATAAAATTCTTTTAAAACCCCAATTTTTTACATGTTTCCTTATAGAATCAATAACTTGAAAGGTTTCTAGAATTTTGCTTTCCAAGTATAACCCTCATTATTAAATTGCTTACTATGTTTTAGGATAGTTGTGTAGATTTAAAGGTTCACTGAATAAACTGTTGATCCAATTAGACCCAAGTAAAGCATTTGAAAGATAATTGATAACTTGTAACTGAAATTTTAAAAACTTGACTGGATTATATGATTTCATACATAGTCATTTTCAGGCTTCTACTTTCATGATCATTATTGGCTTCCATATCCACCCTATTTACTTCCCCTTTATCCCTAATTTTTTACTGTATGGTATTCCTCACTTCCAGCATGTACCTTTTACACAGCTATACAGAAACATCTGCTTAGAAATCGCTATATTGCTACATATAGTTGCACTCTTTAAAAAAAACCCTTTATTACACACAGTGATCTCCTATTGTATGCAGGTCTTATAGTGGCAGAAAATTTGTTAGGTCATAGTGCTGCTTCCACTCTTAATCATACATAAACCACCTGGAATTAATGAGATTTAAATTAGTCCTGATATTACTTGTGTTCCATTGATTTCAATGGGTCTGCTACTCGAAGTATGACTAACTCTGAAGCCAGTTCACAATAAGCTGTGTGCAACTACAGTTTGCAGATGATAGAAAGTGCCCATTCTGTGGCCTGGTTCTCATGTAACAACAGCCCTGAGTATGGGTTATCATTGAATCCAGGGATGGCATGTACAAACCCTGCTCTATGGTTTAACTACGGATCGCTAACCATGAACAGTCCAGCAAAAGAACCCTTAGTTTGTTGCTGGAGTATGAACCAGTTAATAACCACAACCTTTGTTATATTAAAGTATAGTTGGTAGGTCATATAAATATTTCAGAGTGAGATACAAGTGTATTAACGCATTGTCAATGTATGTTCAAATGACTAAGGTTTTTCTAGATTCATTATTGTAAAGTTTAGCTTGTATTTGCTGTACGCTGTACTACAGCTTTTCAGCAAATAAATTTGTTTCAGCATTTGAAGCTTTTAAGATGAACAAACCATGCTCCTGGTTTTGGGGATAAAATGAAAATGAATTAAACATATGAGGCTTAATATAACCTACAACTGCATCCTGCTTTAAGTTCCTATTAGTATTTCTTTTCAGGAAAAGGCTGCATTTGAAATTACCCCCTACTTCAGGGGTTTACTGTGAAGTATTGGCATAAGAGTTCCCTTCATCTAAACAGTTCTGATATGCTGAGCATAATAATGGCTTAGATGGTCTTATTTCAGATCTAGTGTTAGAATAGCTTTATGCCAGTTTTTAAAAGTAATTCCTATATTTAACTGATGTACCAGAACACCAAAAGATCCTTCTGTCTTTGCTATCTTAGCTCTCTTGTGTGACCTGATATATTTGTGTCAATGCGCAATTTTGGGGTGTAAATTTCACACAGTCTTGATCGCATGTTACTGTTTACATTGTAACTGTAATGCCACTTATATTAAACTAGAAATAACACTGCAATATAATCATTTACTTTGACACAAAGTCAAAGAGTTCTGCAGGTCACAGCAATGGAGTAGGCAGGAGGAATGTATCCTCTTTCTTTCAGGAGAATTTGAACCGCACAAAGTATTAAACAGGTCCCAAAGAAGCTTGAAACCCAAGTTTGGGTGTTTGGGTAACATTTAAAAACGATATTAATGAATGAAAATCTCTCCTTAGCAAAAGAGGGCTCTTGATAGTTTTTGAAGTGGAGAATTATGTATTGATGGTAACTGTAGCATCAGTAAAACGTCAAAAATGTAGGTAAGGGAATGCTCTTGGTTACTGTTATGGAATAACATTCTAAAATAACTATAATTTACTTCAAATAATAGTAATCTGTTCTGCAACCAAGTTTACAAGCTTTATGGTGCAATCCTCAACACACTAGGTGGTAAACTGAATAGTATACAGTGGGATTATGTCTGAGGAAACAAGCATACAATTGTATTAAAGCATTTTAATTTTCAAATATCTGGTAACTGTTGCACGCATACTACACACCTGTGCCAAAAAAAACACCCAAACCCATCTCAGATCCAGGTGCCTGCTACTTTTCCAGGTTTGACCTAAAACACAATTATGTAAGGATTCTAGAGCAATGCAAAAACGTAATACAGTCAACTGCAGCATTATAAGTAACTAATACACTATTCTGTTTTTCTTTTTAGACTGCCAAAAGGAAGCGTGGCTACATTAAGAATAAACTAATTTTAAAGAAAGGCAAGAGACCCAACAGGAAGACAGTTTAAATACACTGTACTGATTGATAATATTGAAGCAGTTGTCCTTGAGATAACCAGTCTTTGCCTTTAGCTCAAGTCATGTTTCACAGCAACATGAGGGTACAGAACCATCATTGGTCCAGATTATTGTATAAAACTTTCAGGCAATGTCTGACTTAAATTTTGGCTTATTAAGAACAGCTGTTTTAGATTTGTATTGTGGAGCAAGACAGAGCTGCTGCCCAGGTCTAGCAGCAGATTTTTTTAGAATTGGTACATATTATCCTTCCGCTCTACTGAATTTGGACTGATTGCACCAAAGAGCCCTTTAATTTGGTCCTTGGCACATGCATACTTGTCAGTTTTTTAAGTTCAGCTGAACAGCAATATCTTAACTGGAATGGTAAAATGAATGGATTGACTATTCTCAGTCTGACACTTCCAGAAGTGTATTTTTTATATTCAGCTACTCCTTTTCAGATATTTATGATACCAGTTTCATGATATGTACTCTCCTACTGCTGTACGTTGTGTCCAGGACTGTAAGCCAAGCTGCAGTTTCACTAATCATGGGACAGGTAATTGGATGATGCAGTTTGTTTTGGGAGGGGGTGGTCTTCCTGCCGTTATGCAGGTGTGTTCCTCAAATATATGGAGCAGATCTTACACAAAGAAGATAGATACAAGGGCTACATTTGTATCTTACATCTGACACGACAGTAATGAATGCTACCAAGCGCCATAGTACCTGGTGCTCTCAGAACTTGCTTGTTTAGCTAAATATTTACATTATTCATTGATTTGGCTTGTTAGGAAAAAAATTGACAAGTATTCAGACACTTTTTGTGGCTTGAGGGGCCTTTCTGATGGGGTTGGTTTCCTGGAAATGGCTGATTTTTCTCCATATCTTCATTTAGTGCTTCAGTTGGGGAAACTTCTGCTTCAATATGTGCTTTGTCTTTTATATTTTATGAAAAGGCAATTTATCACGTGCACTAAATTACAAATGGAGACTGAATGTGCTCACTTTCCAGCTGTAGGAAACTTTACAAACTTGAACATTCTTTAGTTATTTTAATAAAGTTTTAAAAAGGTGGGGTAGGGTTCATTTGGCAGCCACAGGATATAATTTTGATATAGGAAACAGCTTATACCAGATGTATTGGTGTAAAGCAGAATAGTATGTACCTTCCAAACAAAAAAAATCTATTGCTCAGTGATAATGTTACTGCTGACTTTTCTCCTCAGATGTATAATTTTTATTTGTAAATTCATTTTTGAGTAAAGAGGTTATTGAATCAATGACGCAGTGGCAACATTTTCACAAAATTACAATCTGGATTTCTGACCCTTTGTCATTGAGGTTATTACTTTGTTGCTTTAAAGCTCAATGCAATCCCGTTGTTCACTATAGGGAAAAATAAAGTTAAATCAAGTTTTGTGTTAACTGATTGGCTGCTATTTCTTTATTATTACCTTGCGACCTTTCAAAGGGTGCTGTGCTAAGGACCTAAACCTTCACTCAGTGAACCTAATGAGTCTGGCAAGTGTGTCCTGTGTACATTGGGCATTACTATTTTATATATGGACTTAGAAATATTCTCAATACACCTTCTCCTGTGTTAAACTTTCCTGCAAACTGTATTGCAATATTTTAAGGACAGATTTAATCATGGATTCTACTTATGCCTAAATCCATAAATAAGTTCCTGTCCATCTCATTGCAATGGTGGATTGATAAAAATCCCTCTATTTTCACTAGGGCTTCTTATTGGGTTCTCTTAACCAGTATATATTTAATATAAAGTTGGCTAAAAACTGCAGTTTTGGAGCGAATGAATGCACTCCATCGGTTGATGTAACACCACTTTTCAGCTACTTTCACAGAGTTACCTGTCTTAGCAATAGCTCTGCTATCACTCACCAGCTCCTAGGTTCCCATTAGAGCCTTAAGACGTAAACAAACTTAATTACCAGGAAAATATGCATTGCTCCAGTTACTGTAGTCAAGTTGGACTTGTCTCTCTTGCATTACGTGAGCAAGCTGTTGAGGCTTAGGCAACTCCTCTTGCTTTGCCACAGCAACCTTCTGAAGCTTGGAGGACCACTTAGCTGCATGTCATTTGCAAATATGCAGCATCACCTACCAATCTCCTGGAATATATGCAGTGATCCTTGATGCGCGACCAGCATACTCAGCCATTGAGTTCTGATACTTAAATAGCTAAAATGGCAACACCCACAAGATAGAACAGCAGGAAGAGGAGATACAGATTATACACCATACTGTCCATTGTCTCTTGCTTCTGGATCCAGTAATCCTTCCTGAATACTTTTCCATTCAGCATTCCATCAGTCCATGCCCACCCTGAAAGGGAATGTTCTTCAGTGTCACCCCCCGCTTCTCTCCAAACAAAAATACACAAATGCTTTTCATCCGCAAAAGGCCGGCTGTGTCAAAGAACAATTTGTGACCAAATATTTGATCCATGGATCAGGAAAAGTAGACAATCTGCAAGCAAACACCAGCTTGGTCATACTAATTGGAAGAACAGAGTGCACCTCTTCTCCCAAATGACTTCAGTTTGCTCAATTTAAGGCCTAAAAGGCATATTGAAAACAGTTCATTAACCTGCAGTAGACAAATGAACCAAATTGTGGTGTCAGTGTCAGCCAAATTGAGGACATCTCTTATCTGTTGCAAAGGAAGTTTAAAATACCTTAAACTATAAAGTTTATAGGGAGATTTTTTACCTATCAAATGTAATACTATTATAGGACTTGCATGGAAAGCAGAAATGCCAATGATGTGCCAAAAAGTTAAAAATAGTTCCAACAGTACTTTTGTCAGTTGCCACGGACAGCATTTTAGTAGCTTTTTTGCAGATGCTGTTACATGTTGTAGCCCTCCCTGACAGCTTCAACTATTGACAAATCTGAAAATGAAAGAAGTATCAAGAACATTATAAAGTTACCCTGGAAATTCTTTGAAGAACAAGTAAAACCCCTTGCAGTAAATAAAACTAAAGCTAGTCAAGGGAATTATGGTAATTCAGATTAATTGCAAATATGTTTTAACTTTCTAGTGTTAAGTCCTAGTTTAGCCACACAACTTGAAGTTGTAATGACCAGTTAATTAATGATACTGATTCAGCCAACAGACCTCACACTAAGACTTACCTAAGTCATTGATTTTCAAAATAAATTATGGAGGCCATCACTAACAGAAATAAAATTTTAATACTTTCCTAAGATCAAGTAACTGTTAAATGTGAACAAAAAACAGAAGTAGTACATGTGCTCAGAACCAATTTTTGCCCATATAGCTCGTACTACCACATTTCTTTGAGCAAGTTTTCCATACCCTAAAGAGGCAGGCAACTTTGGCCTTGCGTGAGTTCCTATGATCCCTCACCCTTGACAATGTTAAAACTGATGGGAATTGTAGACTAAAATATCTGGAGGACAAGTTGTCCACCAATTCAAAATGGATTGACTGTCACTCATGCACTCTCTAACTGCATGAACAATGACTGTCCTTTCAGCTATATAACAAAATTCTGGGATCTTAATTTTAGTTATGACTGTTAGGAGCATGCTGGTCATTTTAAACCATGTTCAACACTATTCACAGTCTCCAATTTGGAGAAGAGACACGGTTGTACATGATTCTGTAGATTTTTAAACCTTGATCCATCAGTACTTTGACCAGTTTATAATAAATAAAGCAATAAACAGCTCGGTCATCTTTTTACATCATCCCTTTCCAAGATTATTTTTGTGAGATTAATGGTTCAATAATTCACTTTTGCATGTCTAGTACTGATGGAAATGTTTGATGCAATTGTACTAAATTTCAGTTACTAAGTTGGCTCAGCTAATAACTATACAGAAGTGGAGCCCATTAAAAAATGTTGAACCTCTGTCTTCCTCACCTTCCAACATGAGTGGGCAGTGCATGCCAACCTGCCACCCATGCCTTCCTCCCAATACTCCATTGCACTCTTCCTGCCCCAGTAAATCAACTTTCTGTGGCTACTGTATGGTTGGGTTTGTCTCTTCAGGGTTTTGCTGCTGCTGCTGCATTTTTTCACAGTCTTCAGGTGCCCCCCAATCATGCTGAAACATCCCTTTTTTTTTTTCCAGTGGCCATGCTCTGCCTCCACTGCCAGCACTCATCACCAGTTTGTTGCTAAGAGCACTATCATTCTATCAGGGGCCAATGTGCAAACCTCTAAGCATGCCTTGTGCCACTTAAAGTAATGACACCTTTTTAGAAATAGTATGAATTCCCCTCCACCTCTGAGGACAACTGAACTGAACATTTACCAAATGATGGTAGTATCAACAACAGTAGTCTGAGAACTCTTTCTGACCTACTTAAAAGTATTTGTTTATGCTTTGGTTCTAGGTTAATACATGTAGAAAGGACATACACACCATTCAAAAAAGAGTGATCAAGGTAGTTTCTAGCCTAAACCCAGACTAGAAGCTGTTAGAAAAGATCTTTAATGTAACCTGTAGCTGACAAGACACTATTCACTCCAAAACCTTAAAGAATGGTAAATCTGACTCCAGGCAATGAACTGCTAAATCAAATTCTAAAACAAAGATATTTAAATCCATGTTCAACCTTGCTTAAACCTTGTAAGTAGCTGTGGCTTTGTGCAGCCTTGACAACAGGAATAATAACTTGAAGCACTAACCACCTCTAAGGTTCATGTTGTAATCCTGGTCCTGGCAGATTTTCTTAGAATATCAGCTTTAATCTAAGAATATTAGGCTCCAAAGCACAGGCAGTAAGTTTCAACCCTCCAACTAGCTTGTCAACAACTTGAGGCTGCATAATCTGAAAATAATCCCTACTAGAAACAGATGGTGCTGTGGCTCTATCAAATGGTTAGTCGTTAAACCAAAACGAAGCAGTAATTTTTAATCTGAGAAATACATTGCAAATTGGGTACAACAGATATATGAGAGTTCCAGATACTGACCTGCTGAGCAAGTCCCTTACTGAGCCAGAGTTCAGTCAGCATTTTGCTGCCACAATACTGGCCAACTAAACTTACTGTGTTGCCTTCACCGCTACAGAGTACACCCTAAAACAGGCTCTAATCTTTGTTCAGTTATAGTCATCTTAAGTTTCCTACCATCTTGTCCACATGTCATCCCTGCTGTTTGTGCAGAGTTCAGCCTACCAGGGACTAGAATTGATGCTATCAATTGGCTGAGGACATTCAGAAAAATACTGACAGTCCTCCCAATTTCAGATATCATAACCAGGGCCAAGCCTAACTCTCCGGGGCAAACCACAGAAATTCAACTGCAACTGCAGTGGAAATTAGAAGCAGCATACAGTCAGAAATGCATTGGCTCTGCTCATTTCTCTGTCCACCTCTTGCCTGTCTTTGACCAGGTTAACAGTTCACAAAGTTGCTCCTAAACTCTGGGTCTGAAAGGGATAGTGAAGGTTGAAAGTCACGAACTATAGCAGAAGAAGAGATTGTGCTCAAGTGAGTTTCCTGCCAATGCTTAAACCACCATAGATTTCTACCAGCCCATTTTATTTCAGAGGGGACTCTGCCTTTTCAGACCAGCTATTTGTATATAACAGCAGTGCTAGCAAGTGCAACTCACCTCTCCGGGGTCAGGCTGCAACCCAGCAGTGCAGGAACAGACCACCTTTTCTGTTGCTGTTGCTCCTGTGGAACCTTTAAGAGGCCACACAAATGAGCTGGCCTGCACACACACACATGCACCTATGTCACACAATTGCTGCTTGCTGTAACAGGGTGAATGAGAGAGCCATCCCTGGGTGCTCTGTTTCCCAGTGGAACTGGCTGGAAGCACCAATAATGGAATCAGGGCAATTAGAGGAACAGGCTGCTTCCATACAGGCCAAGGCTTCCCACCCCTGCGATAAAGGATCTTGACCCATCAGCTTGAAGACCCATGCTCTGCTTGCAATCACATCTCATGAATGGACAGCCTATGGTCATCAAGGTTTGCGAGCATTAAAATAGACTGAATTATGGCTAGTTTCAGAACTTAAGAAACACAACTGTATAATTATCTGCCATAAAGCAGTAACAAGTTGAACAGACAGGGCATCAAAATCAAAAAATTCAAATAAAATTTATTGGTTTCAGTTTTTGATTGTAGTTCTCAAGTTATTAAAGAAAGGCTAATCAGAAGTGACTGCTGGAGAATGGGACCTTAACAAATAGGTATAAATTTGTTTATGAACAGTTCCATTTAAGAAAAATTTGCATAGGTCCTACAGCTGTGTATAAAGATACATAAAAATTTACATTACAATTCAAAGTGTACAGTATCTACACTGAAAGGGAATAGTCAGTTGCAGGTGCAAAACAAACAGAAAATGGCCTACAAATAAGGCAAGTTACTTCATACCGTCAAATCATGTGTTAAATTGTGTAATACATAACAGCAGTATTTAAATTGGAAAGGAATGGTCTCTTGCGTTCCTCTTTGGAATCTCTTACTAATATTACCCAAATAAGAACCTGTGCCTACTGGTTCTTGTAAAAATTACCCTGGCAAATAGAAATAGTGGCGGTAGGTGTTGCATTGATATTAGAAAAGCAAGGAATATGCCAAAACATGAATGATCTAGTTTTATCCTGCAGCGTAAAGTGATTATATAGAGAAGAATTCAATATACCAGAATTGTAAACTCTTCATCAAAATGCAGCTACATCCTATAACCACTACCAAATCAAAGCCACATGCAACCCACAACTTCAGACAGATTTCAATTGATACAACTGGCGTTATCTGTCAATATATCTAGGTATTTGGTGATGAGCAAAACAGTAGAGTCATGGTATTTTTTCCTTTCAGATGGCAACATCAGTATTTGTTAATTTGATATGGTTCACCAGCTCCTTACCAGACTAACCTTTTAAAAATTCAGTTTATGCAAGCAGTGTACATTAGATTCTGCTGTCACGAGAGTCCATTCTTACATAAGATCTGACAACAGAAACTTACTTTAAAAGCTTTCCTTTTAAAAACAAGATTTCTATACATTACACTGAGGATGTACAGTTTTATTTCCTTTAAAATTGGCTTTAAACACACTAAGAAAAATCATCTTTTATAAATACAATATTGGCTTTTATACGCTGAGACAGTATACAAGAAGTAGGGTAAAGTGTGGGGCTTTATCACTAGGTATTCAGGTGAGTGTTGATGCTCTTTAAATAAAAAGTGTTAACTTTGTAATACATTCCTTTATATAGACACGTGTATAGTTTTGGATTGCCACCTTAGATTGCTGCTAAAAATATTAAAATGTAACAAGTATATCTTCCCTGGTTATATACAAGATGCAAATAGTGAATTCAAGCAGACAAGGCACAAAAATGATACAATGTAAAGATCGGGATTCAAAACTAATACAAAGAATGCTTAAGGAGCCTGGCAGTTGTGATTTGAGGAACTGTGCAGAAAACATTCTATGCCAATACATTACATTTAAATCCAACTAGTTTGCTACTGAGAGTTATGAGCAGGCATAAAGCTACACTGGAAACACAGCGGTGATTTAAGATGCAACGCAACGGGGCTGGCCAGTGCTCCGACCGCAGAGGCTTATAGGCATCCTATGCAGAGCAAAAGAGGAGCAAGGTCATGCCTGCCTTCCTCCAGCGCTGCAAAGCAGCCAGGCACTGGAAAGGAAAGGTGGCTCAGGACCCCCCAAGGGTGTGCTGTGCCTTGGTGGTGCTGGCCTCCCCTCCCCTCCCTGCCCTCACAACGACCCCCAAGCCCCTTCCCCAAGGCTGCTGTGACATCTTGGAGAAGCAGCCAGCAAGATGGCCCCTAGAAACTGTCCAGGGCAGAGTCACACTGACTTGACTTTGTGAAATGTCAGTCTCCTAACCTTTTCCTAGAGCAAAATGGATTCTGCAGCCTGCTTGCAAGAGAGTTCTGCATACATCCTGGTGCCATTTATCTATACGTCATCACGCATTAAATCTACAAAGAGAGCCACAGACCTCATGTTAAACATTAAGACTTAATGTTTACTGCTGACTTCCTGAGCTATCTGGAACTTAGGGGGGCACAGGGGTCTTCCTCCTGTGTACTGCTAGGCTTTGTCAGGTTCCTCTCCACTTAGTTATATGCCGAAGTTGTGCTTGCACGTGGCTGCCACATACACAATTCCCCTGGCCTTTCCAACAGCTGGGGTTATTCTAAAAACTGATACTGGGGGACAAGGACCTGGATTTACACATCCATATTCTCCTCCCAGCAGTTGATATTTGCAGAAACTTTTTAGGGTCCATACATTTGCTAGAAAAATTATTCCACAGTAAATCTGACTCTACCGACAATGTCGTTCAACATTTTTAGTGTCTCTTCTGTAGTTTATATGCCCCTTACCTGCAATAAGAACATTTGTCTCAGCAGCTGAATTTATTTTCTATGGCAGAACAAGTAATGTCTTAAGAGGTTAAACGTAAGCTCTCTATATATGGGGGTCACTATCAAAGCAATTAGGGTAGCCAAAGGGATAGTACATATAAGAAAGGCAGGATTATGTGAAGTCTGATTGAAAGAATGATTAGTGATCTATTAAACATTGTACTGCAGAAATCTGTAATGCACACACTGGCAAATGACTCACGAAGAGAACTCAAATTCCCAAAGAAGAAAAGAATGACAAATGAGCAGACAAATCATACAATTTGAAAGATGGAGGTTATATATGGAAGAACCCTTAGATATTCCTGTCATCCTACAAGCAACCAAAAAATGAGTGTCAGAGAGTGAATCCAAGACGGAAACATGCTTTTTACATGGATACACAAAATATCATTCCTAAGTCATGGGCTTGATCAAGCAATGACTGTCAGTGTCAAGTGGTTTTAAGTGCAATTTTTTTTGGCAATGTGAAAAATAGAAAACTTCAATTAATAATACTAAAAAAGTGTTGATTATTAATATGAAGCCTGATCCTGCAAGCAATGTGGTACACATCGATTCGAGTGCAAAAGGTCAAATTCTTAATTGTCTGTGTGTATATATAATAGGCTTCTATATAATCAATACACAGCAAAAGTTGTGCATGTGTAATGTATATGCACAAAAATGGCTCTTTAATAAACTTGAGCTTTTAGCTGTTCTGAGCTGCATTATTCACAGTACGCAGCTTTGATTTATAGCAAGACTTAATCACACCTGAAATTAAATAGTGCATCTTTTTAATGCCTCTAGAAAATGGGCTCATGAGTCCAGGTGCGCTCATCAATGAGTCTTCCAGAGGGGATCAAAGTATATCCATCCATCACCCTGGAAAAAAAGCAACACAGAAATGCCAAGTAAGTCTCACTTTATCAAGCTACTAAAAAACACAAATTAAGTATTCATTAAAGTCTTGCAAGCTGCGTGCCAAGGCCAGTATGCCAAGGAAGCAATTAACATGGCAGCAAGAGAACCGTGCAAGGCACCAACCAATCTAAAAGCAGTTTTGGTTAATTCAAATTTAGACAGAGTACACCCAGTGAAATCAGTCTCTCTCTCTAGGTATGCCTACATACGGATCCACTCCCTTGCTCTTTGGAATCAGGATCTGCCACAGAGAAAGCTTAAAGTAAAGCTTGAAGTGCACACCTAGTGCCCTTTGCCATTATTTCCTTATACATGCAACAGTTTGTTCTGTAGGCAGAACAAAAATTTCCACCTAGAAGACCTCTGCAAAGAAATGGCTCCACTACAGAACATTGCATTCAGTCCTGATTTAGACACAGGCCTGGTTCACATGATGTGCCAGGATGTTTGGTCTATTTCCCTTATGATGATCAACTCAGAACATCCTGCTAGGTTTATTCAAAGCAGAATCAGTTTGTGGGTTACTTAACCCTCTATGTGCCACTGTCACATGCAGAACTGACCTTACACAGAGCCAAAGTAGGTGTCACTTTAGATCAGTATCTAAGAGTAACTCCCGCCTCCCATTTTTTACTCTAAAGCAGGTGAAGAGCTCCCAATCCAGATTGTAAAAAATCCTCCTAGCTGCACACAAGGATCCCAATTTGAATCTGATGCCCTAGCGGGAATCTGGTTTTCTGTAACCTGAGCACATTATTCCACATCCTGCACTCTGGGATGATCGAGAAGAGATCCTGGCCCTTCCCTGTGTGACAGCCTTTCAAGTACTTGAGCAGTGCTATCCTATCTCCCCTCAGTCTTTTCTTCTCAAGGTTAAACATGCACAGTTCTTTTAATCGTTCCTCACGGGCCTTGTTTCCAGTCCTTGGATCATCCTTGTTGTCCTCCTCTGAACCCTTTCCGGATGGTCTGTGTCTTTCTTTAACTGTGGTGGCCAGAACTGGACACAGTACTCCAGATGAGGCCTAACCAGTGCAGAATAACTGGGAACTGGTACTTGCTGTGATTTGGCAGTGAGACATCTACTAATGCAGCCCACAACAGCATTTGCCATTTTTGTAGCCACATCACATTGTTGATTCTATATTCAGCTTGTGATCTACAACAATTTCAAGATCCATCTCACTCACAGTATTGTTCAGTCAAGAATCCCCACTCTTCTAACAATGCATTTGGATTCCTTTTCCTAGGTGCATAACTTGGCATTTCTCCCTACTGAATTTCATTCTGATGTTTACAGTACAGCACTCTGCCCTATCAAGATCACCTTGAATTTTATTTCTGTTTTCCAGGTTTTGAGCTATCCCACCCAGTTTCGTGCCAATGAAAACCAAACACTGATTTTTGTTGCCTCCCACCTCATATAGAAACATAGAAACAGAGCGAGTCAGAAGGGGCCTCCCAGGCCATCTAGTCTGACCCCCGACTCCAGCCGGCTCTGTTCACGACATGCCCATCATGTGCATTGATTTCCATTACCTCCTTAACGAAATACTTTGGTTTCCAGGGTGTATTGCTAGCTGCTCGCTGCCTCTCCTCTGCTCGCTGCCTCTCCTCAAGGAGCTGCTTGTGGTCTGTTGCTATGCCAATGTTGCCTTCTTTCAGGGCACTGGTGACATGTTGCCAAAGGTTTCTGTTCATCAGATTTAGAGGACGAAGTGAATTATTTGTTTATAACATTTATATGCTGCTCCACATCTAGACACATTCTGGAGCAGAGAACAATTAAAGAATAAAACACCACATTAATGGTTTTATGAGCAGAATATCAATTACATAGCAGCTGGTCAATACAGAAGTCAAGGGAGGCTTCCTGAAATGAAAATGTCTTCAGCAGAGACCACAGCGGTACAATGCTGGTGCCTGCCTGACCTCCAGAGGCAGGGAGTTCCACAGAATAGGTGCCATCCCACTAAAGGCTCTGCTCCAAATGGACTCCTGCCCGACAATAAGGTCATGTGGAACCACCAGAAGCATCCCATGATGACCTCAGTGACTGGATGGTTGATGGTTCAAAACAAGAATGACTGCTTGTTTAAAAACCTAAGAAAAACCATACCAAGGGCCCATCAGATCTAACCATTTTATGGCTGCTGCTTCTCATGATGGTCTCACAAAACCAGTCTCACCTTGACTCAAATGGACCTTGTTTAGCTATTGGTCTGATCTTCTTGCGGATTATGGGCAGTTTGGTGGTATCAATTATTTTGGTTTCTCCATTGCTGTATGTAAATTCCAGTGTGCCATTCCATTCCCCCTGCGCCTTGCACACTATGGTATTGGTTGGATTATGCTTCACCTCTGCCGTAACCCTGATTCAAATAAGAAAAATGGAGATTAATATGCAGATTATTACAACAATATCCAAGCGCCCTAAAGATTTCTACCACACTGGTAATTATGAAGGAAAGCTAGCTTTGGAGTATTGTTTTACTGCAAGAATATTTTTGCTGCTTCTTTTTAAATGGCATACCTTTTGAGTGCATTCATGACACTACATCCAATATATTTTCACCAATGTGATGCGATTTACATGTAGAGTCTCAACATTTTATTACCAGAAAAAGCAGAAACAAGTACCATGTCAATACAGCAAGTTCAGATTAGTTTTTGGTTTTTTTTAAATGAAGGGCACAATCAACAAGAATAGCCTCCTACATATGTTCTACTGGAACTACTCGGCTCCTGCATTTCATTTCAACAAAATGACTGCCCTGTTATTTGAACCCAAAGTTATGTATGTCGCACAGCAATGCCCAAGTATGGCCCAGCGGATAACATGGTACCAAGTATTTTATGTTCCTTTCCAGTTTTATGTTGAGTGCTATGGCCAAACTTTGTGCCTCCACTTCAGGGACCTCTCGAGCCCATCACAGGGTGCTCTGGGTGCATACAAGATGAGGACTGCACAGCCAATTAATGTGTGGTATAGTATGAAATCACTGGCAGTGATTACATTTGGCCTGTCAATGTTGCCTTGACAACTGATTGCCACAGTCTAAAGACTTTCCAGGCCAAGGCATTCTGCATGTGCTGGACCACAATGCGAAGGATGCCATAACCACCTCGTTAGATGAGAGAGGGTAAAAGACCAATTTTAATACCTGTGTACTTTTCCTCCATAGAAAGGCTTCGTGTGGAATGTGACAGTAGCAGAGTAGCCAGTTTTGGCACACTGAATATTGACTTTACCTCCAAGCTCCACCCAAGGAATGGTAAGTATAGAGCGTGCATAGGCACACGGTAACGTGAATACATATTCTTCCTCATGTTCCATTAGATAAAGAATGCCTGTGGATGAGGGTGAAAATGGAAAAAAAAACATTTTTAGCATTGAGAATTAGCCCATAAAGCTTTCTGGAATGATGGCCACTTTTTATATTATGCTGAAAGGAAACATCTGTTGAAATATTAATCTTGAAAGTAAGTTGTGTTTCTTTTCGATTCCTTCAGTGCGAAGGGATGCAAAGACTTGAAGTAACAGTGTTGAGGGCTGATTGATCTTTCCCAAGAAAATGATGCATTTTTGCAACTGTTCCTTTGTGGAATCCTTAGAACCTGGGACTAAACACCATGTAATTAATCAAGAGAGATATGACTGTCAAATCAATTCAAGGGATCCAAATAGTTTCTCAGGCCCCAAACTCTGGCCTATAGTAATCTTGCACACTTCAAGGAAAATAATTCTATTATATTCTGCATTGATAGATGGATAGAAAGAAACTGCCCAACTTCAAAACGC
The DNA here is from genome assembly GCF_004798865.1 of Varanus komodoensis. Lineage (NCBI taxonomy): Eukaryota > Metazoa > Chordata > Lepidosauria > Squamata > Varanidae > Varanus > Varanus komodoensis. The sequence continues at coordinate 23,937,703 of NW_025335269.1, read as the reverse complement.
ATCTCCTCAATAGCTGATAAAATTAACTCCCTTTTCCACTTTATGTCTACTTTGAATAAGTATTTGAGGAACGAAGAAAACTGCCTTAGACTGCATCAGAGCGCTGGTCCATCTAACCCAGCATTGTCTGCACTGACTGGCAACAGCTCTCCCTGGTTTTAGGCAAGCATATTTCCAGAAGGCAGAGACTGCAACTGGAACCTTCTGCTTGCACATCACATACTCCTCCATTGAGACATCGCTTCAACCCAAACCACCTAAAATGATGGAAATTCCAACATGAAAATCACTTATTTGCATAGATTAAATAAAAATGCCAGATCTCAACCAGTGTGCACAGGCAGTGCCTAACATAACAGGTTGATACTATCACTGGCATGGCAATGTACCCAACAGGGATACCTCCAGCCAGGATTTAGCAGTCATTCAATACCTTATACACCATCAGTTACAGTAACTTAATAAACCACAAGGACTAAACCAGGTCACAAATGGCCCTGCTAAACACTGCTTTCTTCCACCTTTTCTTCACATAGTCTGAGCAACACCCTTTCCGTAGATTAAAAAAGACAAAGGAGTCAGGATTAACTGTCAGGGTAAGCAACTTCTGAACTTCTGAGTATTTTAGCCTCCATCTTTCATCAGTTCTAGTGATGGAGCATGGGAATGTAGACTTCCAGGTGTTTGGGCCAACAAATTGTCCAGCCCTGCTTTCTTTCTGTAGAGAGGATGCAAAGAACAATACTGGGATGGTCACAAACTTGGGAAGTTTCTTCCAAAAGAGGATCCTCCTACTGTTTTCTGATCATACAGTACCCACTAGACCACAGTTCAGCCCCATGACTAGGAGGAAAACAAACAAACAGCAGCTACATTGATCTGGTGAACAAAAATAACTGCAAAGTAGCACTCACATTATCCTATGATGAAATTCTATCATCATATGAGTGCTCATGATTAGCAACTCAGGACAGCATTCAATCTATACTTATACGTGCAATGCCTAAATACACAAAGCAGCATTTAAGTGGAGAGCTCAAAACAGCTTTACATACATTACAAAACCACATCTCACTAGGTGGAATGACTAATGCTAATGCACTAAGCAGAAAAACAGGAGGACATAGGAAGAACCCTGAAGTGTACAGGACTCCCCCAAAATCATCAGGACCAAGACCAGCACATACAAGCTCTTCTCCCACTAGCAATGAACAAGACTCATTCACTGGGGGCAACATGCCACCAGGATAATGACGACACCCAGATCTATTTCTGTGACAGCCAAATCAGGAGAGGCGGCAGACATTCTGAACTGGTGCTTGGATGCAGCTATGGATTAAATGAGGGCGAAATGCAGATAAAGCAGAGATTCCATGGGTGGGCAGTTTCCAGATGTTGGAAACTTGCCTGTTCTTGATGGGGTTGCACTCCACCTGAAGGAACAGCTATGTAGTTTGAGGGTGCTTCTGGATCCATCTTTATCACTGAAACCCAAGTGTCCTCAAGTAGCCTGAAGTGCTCACTGTCAACTGAATGGCACTTCAATATGCGTGTCCATGAGTAGGGACAGCCTAGCCATGCTGATCCATGCACTACAAACCACAGAACTAGACTAACACAATGCACAATGTGTGGGGCTGCCCTTGTGCCTAATTTAACTGCTGTAGAAAGCAGCCCCTTCATGGATCACTGCCTTGCTGAGGCGAAGCGGCTTGTGTAGCGCAATGAAGCTATGAGCTATGCCGTGCAGGGGCGCCCAAGACGGACAGGTCATAGCAGAGAGCTCCGACAAAACGTGATCCACTGGAAAGGGAAATGGCAACACAGTTCAGTATCTTTGCCATGAAAAACCCATGTGCAGTACCAAAAGGCAAAGAAATATGACGCTGGAAGATAAGCTCCTCAGGTCAGAAGGTGTCCGATGCTCTACTGGGGAAGAGCAGAGGGCTAGTACTAGTAGTGCCAGAATTAAGCAACTGGGTCAAAGTCGAAAGGACACTCAGTTGTAGATGTATCTGGTGGTTAAAGGAAAGTCTGATGCTGTAAAGAACAATACTGCACAGGAACCTGGAAAGAAAGATCTATGAATCAAGCTAAGTTGGACGTGGTCAAACATGAGATGACAAGACTGAACATCGACATCCTGGGAATCAGAGAACTAAAATGGACAGGAATGGGTGAATTTAATTCAGATGACCATCAGGTATACTACTGTGGACAAGAATCCCTCAGAAGAAATGGAGTAGCCTTCATAGTCAATAAAAGAGTAGGAAAAGCAGTACTGGGATACAATCTCCAGAATGATCTCAGTTCGAATCCAAGGAAAACCATTCAACATCACAGTAGTCCAAGTCTATGCTCCAACCACTGGTGCTGAAGAGGCTGAAGTTGACCGGTTCTATGAAGGCCTACAACACCTTCAAGAATCAACACCAAAAATGATGTCCTTATCATCATGGGGGATTGGAATGCTAAAGTGGGAAGCTAAAAGATAACCAGAATAACAGGCAAGTTTGGCCTTGGAGTACAAAATGAAGCAGGGCACAGGCTGGTAAAATTTTGTCAAGAGAATATGATAGTCATAGCAAACACTCTTTTCCAACAACCCAAGAGACGACTCTACACAAGGACATCACCAGACAGTCAGCACAGAAATCAGATTGACTATGTGCTCTGCAGCCAAAGATGGAAAACCTCTATACAGTCAGTAAAAACAAGACCAGGAGCTGACTGTGGCTCAGATCATGAGCTTCTGGTTGCAAAATTTAGGCTTAAATTGAAGAAAGCAGGGAAAAGCACTAGGCCACTCAAGTATGACCTAAGTCATATGCCTGATGAATATACAGTAGACAGATTTAAGAAATTAGATCTGATAGACAGAGTGCCTGAAGAACTATGGATGGAGGTTTGCAACATTGTACAAGAGGTAGCAACTAAAACCATCCCAAAGAAAAAGAAATGCAAGAAAGCAAAATGGCTGTCTGAGGAAGCTTTACAAATAGCTGAGGAAAGAAGGGAAGTGAAAGGCAAGGGAGAAAGAGAAAGATACACCCAATTGAATGCAGAATTCCAGAGAATAGCTAGAAGAAATAAGAAGGCCTTCTTAAACGAACAGTGTAAAGAAATAGAAGAAAACAATAGACTAGGGAAGATGAGAGATCTCTTCAAGAAAACTGGAGATATGAAGGGAACATTTCATGCAAAGATGGGCATGATAAAGGACCAAAATGGCAGAGACCTAACAGAGGCAGAAGAGATTAAGAAGAGGTGGCAAGATTACACAGAAGAACTATACAAGAAAGAGCTTAACGTCCCTGATAACCACAATGGGGTGGTCACTGACCTCAGACATCCTGGAATGTGAAGTCAAATAGGCCTTAGGAAGTCTGAGCAACAACAAAGCTAGTGGAGGAGACAGTACTGCAGCTGAGCTATTCAAAATCTTAAAAGACAATGCAGTTAAATTGCTACACTCAATATGCCAGCAAATTTGGAAAACTCAGCAGTGGCCAGAGGATTGGAAAAGGTCAGTTTATATTCCAATTCCAAAGAAGGGCAATGCCAAAGAATGTTCAAACTACCACACCATAGCACTCATTCACATGCTAGCAAAGTTATGCTCAAAATCCTACAAACTAGGCTCCAGCAGTATGTGGACAGAGAACTACCAGAAGTACAGGCAGGATTTCAAAGAGGGAGAGAAACTAGAGATCAAATTGCCAACATACACTGGATCATGGAGAAAGCTGGGCAGTTCCAAAAAAAATCTACTTCTGCTTCATTGACTATGCTAAAGCCTTTGATTGGGTAGATCACAACAAATTGTGGCAAGTTCTTAAAGACATGGAAGTACCAGACCATCTTATTTGTCTCTTGAGAAACCTGTACGCGGGTCAAGAAGCAACAGCGAGAACTGGACATGGAATCACTGACTGGTTCAAAATTGAGAAAGGAGTTCAGCAAGGCTGCATATTGTCGCCCTGCCTATTTAACTTATATGCAGAGCACATCATGAGAAAGGCGGGGCTAGATGAATCACAAGTTGGAATTAACATTACAGGAGAAATATCAACAACCTCAGATATGCAGATGATACCACACTAATGGCAGAAAGTGAAGAGGAACTAAAGAGCCTCTTGATGCAGGTGGAAAAGGAGAGTGCAAAAGCTGGCTTGAAACTCAACATTAAGAAAACTAAGATTGTGGCATCCGGTCCTATCACTTCCTGGCAAATAGATGGGGAAGAAATGGAGGTTGTGACAGATTTTATTTTCCTGGGCTCCAAGATCACTGCAGACAGGGACTGCAGCCAAGGAATTAAAAGACGCTTGATCCTGGGGAGGAAAGCTATGGCAAATCTAGACAGCATACTAAATAGCAGAGACATCACCCTGCTGACAAAAGTTCATACAGCCAAGGCTATGGTTTTCCCAGTTGCAATGAATGACTGTGAAAGCTGGACCATAAGGAAGGCTGAGCGCCGAAGAATTGAGGCCTTTGAATTGTGGTGCAGGCGAAGACTCCTGCGAGTCCCTTGGACTGCAAGGAGATCAAATCAGTCAGTCTTAGAGGAGATCAACCCTGACTGCTCTTTAGAAGGCCAGTTACTGAAGATGAAACTCAAATACTTTGGCCACCTAATGAGAAGGAAGGACTCACTGGAGAAGAGCCTGATGGTGGGAACAATTGACGGCAAAAGAAGAAGGGGACAGCAGAGGATGAGGTGGCTAGATGGAGTCAATGAAGCAGTCGATGTGAGCTTAGGTGGACTCTGGGGGATGGTGGAGGACAGGAAGGCCTGGAGGAATGTTGTCCATGGGGTCGTGATGGATCGGATGCGACTTCATACTAGCAACAATAGAAAGCTGCAGTTAAGAGTGCTGGCTGGAACACCCAGCTATGTTCATGCAGATTCCGTGTTAAAAGAACTGCATTGGCTGCCCATTAGCTACTGAGTCCCATTCAATGCTATGTTGATGATAGACAGAGTCCTATACAAAGTGGGGCCAGCTTATCTAGCAGGCAGTTTCCCCTATTTACATCCAGTTAAACTTTAAGATCATCAGGCAAGGCCTTGCAGGCCAATCTAGGAACAGCAGAAGGTTGCTCTGCAGTAGTTCAAAGGCAGGGCCTTGTCAGTGGTAGCACCCATGCTCTACAACACCCTCTCCCATGAAGTTCAGGAGACATTCTGAATGTGTTCTGTTTCAAGCACCTCCTGAAAACACAATTGTTCACCCAGGTTTTTTCTGGCTTGTAATTCATTGCAATTGATCATATATCCCTCCTCTGAGAGTTCCTTAAATTGTTTTGCATTAAGATTGTATTTGGAATTGTTTTAGAGAAGCATTTGGGTCTGATGTTCAACATTGCGATGTGAACTGCTTTGGATCATTCGTTATATTAAGCACCATAAAAGCATTAAGAAATAGCCAGGAAATGGAGAGCGCAAGTGTAGCCCTCAAGCACTGGAGCTGCAATTTGTGCTTGCTGCTTGTTTTCCTTCAGTCTTGGTGATGAATGCCCTAAGTTCTGTACTATCATTATGCCAACAGATCCTTCAATATACAAGGAGGTGTGCCCTAATTAGAAATGCTTATGCCAGTGGGGACATCTTTCTCCTTATTGCTGAAAGTACCCAAGGTGGAATGGAACTAGCTTCAGAGAATGACACCTGAGCTCTGTGGCATGAATGCTTTTCAACCAGTTCTTTCTCCCAATAGCAAGGCCTTTGCAGCCGATCTTTTCCATGCAGGACAATTCCAAGTTTGAATGGGAGGAAAGAGCATGAGCAGCAACTGGCCCCAGAGTAAGCTCCATACAGCCAGATCTAGAAACACTGCTGCAGCCCCTGTTTGAGTTGGACCACGCCCTTTTGTGAGCAAAGATCCATCACATTTTTGCTTCACTTTGACAAGCTGTCAAGAACATTAAGCAAAAAACCCCCAAACCTTTCTACAGCTCTCTGGGGTAATGATCATGGTGGGTACTTTCTACACTTCAACAGCAGACAGCCCCCAGGACATTGCCCAGCCAAGGTGTCCCATGTCAAGCCCCCAAAGCTTATCTCCATACTTAAACAAGACCAACTAAAACAGTTTTAAAACAGATTTCAAAAAACATTTGTACACGCTTTTTACATTTTTAAACAAGTGTGACGGCTTATTAGAGGCAGCCCCACCCGCTATGTGCCACTTTGGAAGAGCTGCTAGGGGCTGCCACCTTGGAGGTAGCAAAAAGAGTGTGGCATGCAAAAAAGAGCTCATGATCACCATGGGGAACACCAAGCCAGTGACAGTCACTCCACCATGCCAGCTGGGCATCAGTGGGATGCATATGTCTAGCAGTGGCTTCTATGAGCTCAGCAAGAGGTTTTTACTACTCTTGCCACCTTCCTGGACCTATGCTAGGATCAGTCACCCAGGTGCAAAGTGACATCCTGCTGTACATACAACAATCCCCCAAACAAGCCATTGGTTGTACGCATGGCTTGTTGCTCAAAACAAGCCTGCCTGTGGAAAGCGTTCTAGGTTTGCATGATGGCTCAAACCATCATGGCTAATTACCCATGATGGGTTGTCATGTCATGCAAGCCCAGTCATTCTACAGCTGAATATACTAAGCCCAGTATTCTACATATACCCAAACAAAGGCACAAGTATATAACCTTACAGAAACCAACCAAATCAATGGTCTACACATTTTCTGAATGAAAAAAAAATCCTCTAACTCTTTCTATTATGTTAAATGACCAGATAATTGTTTGATGCAATACTTAAAAATCTATTGTCTCTATCATTGTATTGCACTTTCCCTGCTCATGACTGAATGTATTTACTGCTTCAAGTACATGCCAAATATATTCTTAAAATACAAATTTAAAAGTTCATCATAAAACAGCCAGATATATTTATGCTACTCTCTCAGCCACTGAACATGTAAAGCAAACATATGAATTTAATAAAAACACAAGCCATAAACCACTGCTTAGCAACCCAAGCAATTTCTCTTTTTCTGACCAGCCATGTTTAATTATTTCACTCCATTTCCTTAATGCCTTATGTAAGAAGCATTTGCACTATTTTTTTTTTTAGTGTCCAGAGGCTGCAAAGTAGATCAGGTGCTTTGCTGGTCCTACTTCCCAATACATTTGCGGAGAGGGAGTAATTTTTTTAATACTTCAGACTTTCTAAAATTATGTTTGATAAGCAAGCATGCTATAAAATACATTATGTTTGTGGCATGTCTTACCTTCACCTACCATAGAAACACCTACAGACATCCCCATGAACTTGCTCTTGGTCCATACATGAACATTTGCACACATCTTCTTCTCCTTGCACTCGCAGTAAAAGCAAGATATCGGAGGGTGATGGGATACTTGTTCAGCTACAAACCTCAGCTTATAATATTCAGGAGAAGCCTGTCCCTTAAGACTTGAAGAGGCACTGTGAGTTCTCACTCGGTCTTTAGGCACGTCCCAAGAACAATGAAAAGTTTCTCCAATAATTGGGTTATAGGGCTTCTTGGCTACAGCTCCTTTTCGTCCTTCATGAAAGGCTGTTAAGTAATACTCCACAAAGTAAATTATTCTCTCCTCAGGTGTGGTTCCAGTTGAAACTGACAACAGCAGGTCTGGATGGGCCAAGAAGTTTGCATACATCTCCAGCAGGGACCTCTTCTCCAAAATAAAGGTTGGAAGGACGACCTGTATTGAATGCAGAAAAAGCGCTATTTTTCCATGGCAGCATCAGGAAATGTAAATAGTTACGCCAGCTGCAACACTTACCGAGCCGAAAAGCAACCATTTTTTCCCAGCAATGCCAAAAAGCTCCCCTTCAAGATTTAAAAGTAACAATTATGAATTAAAGTGACACTCACTTTTTAGGACAATTATACAAGCCGCTCTTCATTTCTCCAGAGTCTCAAAGGCCATGCATGCAAGAAGATAATTCTATTCAAAAAGGCCAGGCCGGGGGGGGGGGGGGTCATTGTCTTGTTCTGCTTAGCTACCAATTGAGCCAATTATGCACTGACAGTGCCCATTGTTTCCAGAAGTGGCATATCAGTTTGGGTCAAGTTACTTGAGTTCTATTAGATTCCTGCCAACTCTGGCAATTGGCAAAGAAATTTGGATCCCAGCTGTTGCACCATATTATAATCAAAGACTGACCCATTGTGGTGGCAGGGACGGTTTAAACTGCACAACATCAAATTTCTGCTAAAGTGACATTTGGGATCTGGCAGCTAATGGTTTCTTCTAGCAGCTTACGGAAAGCAAGAGCTGCGGGGAGAACAGGGCTTGACTAGCTGTGTCAGAACAATGCCCAACAATTCGCTGATCTGCCTTCTCAATGGCATGTGAGTGACTCAAGTTGCTGTCTGTAACACTGGTTAGACCAACTGAATGGCAGAGAGCGCAGTTCCTAAGTCCTAGGAAAAATTTATAGCACAATTACTTTATCATCAAACAGTGTCATATAGGAAATAGTTCTTAAGCCGAAACGGCTAAGGGATGAGGAATCCTGACAAGTACATGCCTATTTATTCAAACTGACTGAAGACTTCATGGCAGCCATGGCAGCCAGAACAGAACGGACCTTTTCTTCCTTGCTTAATTCAAGAAAACTGCCAAAGTAATATAACACTTTTAAAGGAAGCTCAGCAACATTCCTCTCCAACACCTGTGCAATGCTCAGCACTAATATCAACTTACAAAATCAAGTCTGCCTGACTCTAGAGGCCACTACTAACATATTGCTAAGAAATCAGCATTTCCAGCAAGGGGAAAAGGTAATCCTTACGGCAGAAACCCATGGCACTTATATAAGGAGCATGTCCTCCAGGGGAAAGATACCATTATGTTTTCTTCAGAAGAACTCTCAAAACAAATCTGCACCACCCAAGTTGCAATCTCCAGTTTAATAAGAGAAAGATCCCAACATAACAAATGCCTGCATTTGGATTTCATAATAAGGAGATCAGATATAACCAGCAAACAATAAAAATGGCACCTTTTCTTAATAGCTAAATGCTGCATATCTCAGTATAGGAACAAGGAGCCTAAACCATATGCTTTTATGATTAAAACAAGAGTGGTTGCTAAACACAAGCAACAAAGCTTTTCATCTTGAAATGGAGGGGGGCTCAAGGTAATATGAAAAGAAAATACATGAAGAATGAGTGAAGAATTTGAGTTTGGCAAATCTTGATGTGAACTGGGTTATTCACACCTTGCACACTATCAGAACATAAGTACCCTTTCAAATTCTATTCTAAATCTCAGTGTAGTCCACTAAGCAAAATACTAGCAAAATGCATTAAAATCCATATTTTACCATAAAGTATATTAGAAATGTGCAGGTAAAATATTTTTTAAAATGTGTGTTCATGCTTTTATGTAGATTTTATTAGAATCACAGACTAATATAGAAACAGGATTGAACAAGCTACATGCAAGATGGCAGTTGGCAGGCAGATGCAGGGCACACCCAATAAGGGAAACTGGTCTTCTTCAAAAAGCTAACTTACCCCCACAGACACACACTTTTAGCTAGCAAGAAAAAAAGAATGAGGAAACTGAAAGTAGGCACTAGCCCCAGCTGGGAATCTACCTCCCCCACCGCACCCAGCATTGAATTTTGTAATTGCATTTTAACACTTTGGATTTTAGTTACTGAGGGATACATTCTGGCTGAAAAAGCAGTTTGAAATTAAAGTCAAGCTGGCTACTTGCTAGCATCTTAAAACACAGTTGCATGTTACACTGAACAAACGGTAGCAAGCAAATACTCTAAGTGAATATGGAGCAGGCAACTTTTCAGAGGCTCTTAACCTGCTGGAGAGCCCAGATAATTAACTGGAATGGGAACAGCTCAAGGACTGTTCACATTCTTCTGCTTGCTGAGGAATTCAAAACAAAATATTTGTATAAGAAAAGCTCTCAGGGCAATTCTTTAAGTAGTGTGCAACTTCTCCAACTTCTGAGGTGAGGGCAGGAGATGGAAAGCTGTCCTGAAGAACAACACAAGATGCTCAGCAGCAAAGAGCAATGCTCAAGCAGGTGCCTAGAGGAGAATAGGCATGCAACCATACTCCTTCCTCTGTCTATGACTACTATTTACCATTGCCTAAGCCAAAAACAAACTCCAGGGCAGCCTGCAGAATGGTTAAAGTTACAGAACAGTTAAGAATGTCCTAATTTGGGGGGGGGGGGGGGCACATCAGATATCAATACCATTTTAACCAGGGCCAGATAATAAAAAAGCCCTACGGCACTTATACTAATTTGCCCCCAAAATTTTATCAGTTAAACTGACAGAGGCAAGATTATGATTACTAAACTAACAATGATTTGATATGAGGGACAAAATAAAGGTCATTATATTGCCCTGCACGATTCGGCAATTTTCAAATGGTCCATTAAAAATGTTTTGCTTATGCTTCACTTATGGAAAAATTAATAAATCTAATTATTATGGAAAATGTTAATCTGACAGTCACATTCCAGTACCATCATCTGATTTCGATTGAAATGTTCTCCAAAATGTCCTCCAACAGGCAAAAACCATTTTAATGGTCCATCATTGCCAATGCATTTAATTCATGGGGCAAATACACATTTCACCAATGCCTGTAATAATCCATCTTTTATGTTTTATTCACTCTAGGAGGTCAGGCCTAGAAGCCATTTTCTTTTCATGCATTATTTAAGAAAGCACTCTCAACACTGGTGTATTAGGTTACTACACCACTCAAAATCAATGGTTGCCTGACCTTCCTCTGGTCTGAAAAACTCAGACTCAAGAAATAATGAGAGCTTTCTGCAGTACGCCTACATCTTACACAGAAAATGCTATGCTAATTGTTCTCTATTCATTGCACACTTACATGAATACACATTTTCCCCAATAGTACATGTGACCTAGCTGTTCTGTTATGCTTGGCAAACAAATTTTAAAAATAAGTAAACTAACTGGCGTGAATTCCAAAGAAAGTATCCTTTTTCTAACATAGTGTATAATAAAATAAGCCAGGCTTGTGTAGTTGTCAAATTTTGGTTGGCAATGACAGCCAATTTAATGCATTGGTGATCAAATTAAGTTTCGTAACAGATGCCCTCTTCCCTTTGAGAAAATAAATGGCACCACTGAACAAAAAGTGAAAGACCATACTAGTATCTGGCTTCTGACAGGAAAGAGAAGGCTCTTAACTGTTATACAGCTTTTGACTCTTCTTCACAATCTAGTACACAGGGTATATTTCTTACTGTTTTTGAATATTGTCAGCAAATTTATGTGAATAGAGAGGTAGCCACTGTGCATTAGGAATGGAAGAAATTCAAAAGCTGTAAAATATCCCGTCTGATTTCCAACTTAAAAGTGAAGAATTTGTATCAAAATCAAACAGTCGTGAGCCTAGGGAATGATAGCTTCATTATTGAATACGTCACCAAACTGGTTGTGACAAGTTCAGCCTCTTGCCTGAATAGGATGCATCATATGGTTTAATTAGTTATTTTGTCTGTCTGGCCCCACCATTTTTCTTTTGGCTCTAGCCTGCTGCCTCTATCAAAAGGCAAAACTTGAGAAAAGCAGCAACAAGCACTGTCCTAGCAGATTTCGCAACAAGACTAGCACTGCAGGCGAATAAAAGAACCAATTCTACAACAAGTGGCTTTTAAACAGAACAGGGTTGTTTTAAGAGGAGGGTGAGGGGGTCACATACCCTGGTTAGATCCATTCCAAGTTTAAGTTGTGAGATGAGATGAAGAATTATGCTACGCTGATCTTCCTTGACTCCTAAATCATCCTCTTCATTATCTTCAGTATCTGTCACCTCATCCTCAACCAGGATCAATTCACGAGTGGAGCGCTAGCCAACCAAAAAAGAAGAAGAAAAAAAGAAAAAGAAAAAGGAGGGATAATCAGTAACACCATCTGGACACACATGGAACAATATGCCATAAATTCATTTAAGCTTAATTACAGAATGCTCCAAAAACACTAGGAAGATTATTTCTGAAACTCAGTGTTGCTAGCAGACTAGAACAATCACCACTGCTAGGTTATAAACAATAATGAGTTTCTTGGTAATGAAAATTGAGGCAAAGTATAAAGGAAGTCTTAAGAATGAATACAAGCATTTTCTATAAACACACACTACACACGTCTAACACAACATAAATCAACCAATAATCATATGGGGGAGGGTGACAAATACAGAATTCACTCTTTAAAATATTAAAAGCTGATTTTCTATACAAGTGAGAATAAATTATTCATTCTCTACTTTTAAAACATATCTTTGCCAAGAATATGGTTCAACTGCACTATTTTGACTTTTTTTGAGTTAGACAAATTGACAACACTGCATAACTGTTCAATGTTCAGAGATATGAGTTGGTGTTACAGAAACCAAATCCTAGGCATATTCTTTTAAAAAAGAGAGAATCATAACTTACCTCATCAGAAAGCAATAAAAACTTAGTTATCTAGAATTAATTGCATTTATTTTAATAAATGTGACTTCTCATCCTTTGGTCAGAACCATCATGCAAAAGTTTTCAAAGCATGAATTATCTGAGTTGCCAACATTGGTCGGACTCAAGAGAGCCAGGCTGCACTTCTCCCTAAAATATTACAAATCTGACCTTTGCATTTTTTGAAGGTATGGCACTACCAAAAAACAAAAAAATTGTTTCAATTATTTTATTTGATAAAACACAGTAGTAGTTTCATAGTAATACCTGCTGTTCTGAAATGAACCAAGAAATAATATGAATTACAGAATTAATGGCAATAATTAACACTGTGTCTGGCAGGAAGGAAGGAAAGCAGCAGAAGAAACTAAGTATATTTGCAGATTCTTCCATTTCACAAGGAAGTGAACACTTTTTTCTCTCTCCAAAACACTTTGTTCAAGTTCAAACATATCAAAAATATGGAGGTCTCTTCCATCTACATTCTACACAGTTGGGCATTCATTATATAAGCATGCTGTATTCACATCTACAAATTCTGACTTAAGGGAAGGTTACTTCAAAACTTCCTTGTAGTTCAAATAAATATTGTTTTAGGTAGCCCTAGTGTCCCACCAGAAGGGTACTTCCAGAGTTGCAAAGCTTCCTGATGGACAAATTAGCCACAACAAGAGAATCCTGCAGTGGCCCTGAACTACCATTTTTCTCTCAGTCATATAACATGCGGGAAAACATTTCTGCATGTCTTACCATGGCTTGCTTTGCTTTAATGTTCAGATAAAAATCAGCTCCAGCTTTAATGCTACATAAAAATGAAACCTGTACACCATCAAATTCCAAAACCTTAAGCAGCAGTAAAATATTCTGCAGAGTACAAAGCTTAATCTGAAGAGAGGGAACAAGGGAGCAAGAACTTATCAGTCATAGCTTCAGAACTTACAGGCGATGGTTCTACAGCAGGCTTGCTTATCATCCAGCTCGACCTCATTGAGCGTCCTGAACTACGCAAGGGCACTGCTGTTTTCTGTTGCTGCTGCTACAGCTAACTCCTTTAACAGCAAGCAAGCTGGAGCCAGGAATTACTAGTACCAGAAAGAATCAAGAGAAACTTCCTCTCTGCTTTGCCCCCACCTCCTTTTTAATTTCCAGTGAATGTGAAAAGCATGATGTCAATTCAGCATGAACCGCTGCCTACAGCCCAGTCACATGACACTGGATCAGTGAGCTTAAGCACAAATCACTCGCAACTGGAGAAGTGCTGCCGCTCTCATTGGTCCCCTTCCCAAAACACACACAAGCTAACATCAGAAAGAGCATCTTGTTCAGCGCTAAGAACGGGTGGCGGGGGGGGGGGGGAGAGATATCAGTTGTCACATGTTTCAAATCTCTATCCAACTATGCAGAACTGTAAAATGGTTTAACATCTGCGTTTTCAAGTACTACCATTCCTGGGTAATAGGACGAAGCTTGCATCTTTACTGGAAACTCTTTAGAAACAAAAAAGGACTGCAAATGTGCCCACACATATACCCTAAAGCTTTATTTTAATGGAATTCGCCTTACTAACATTGGAGGATCACTTCCAAGGTTATCTTTTCCTCAAATAGCGACTGGATAGGCACAATATTGCAATTCATTCTAGATAACTAATCAAGGCAAGTTGTTCTTGTCATCCTAACCCAGAAACATTTCTTGGTTATCTTGATAAATGGGGATGGCAAACATGTGAGCAACTGAAATTCTAGGGTTTTTTCCTGTCCTTTGTAGGTTTTTTCAGACCACAACTTATGGCTACCTGAAATGTAGAGTCTCATCTGGCCAGCATCCCAGAAACTGCCATCAAAGTACAGCGATGCAGTTTTTGTGAAAAGTTTATTTCCCCCTTAGCAGTGTTATCATGTTTTCCAACTTTTCTTTTCCACACTTTCCCAAGCCTCCAGGCTCCAGAAAGGGAAGATCCATATCCCACTACTTTTGGGGGGCAGTTTCTCTTGACAGCTGTCAAAAACAGGTTCTTAAAAAAGCCCCTCTGATATAATAGAGCATGGGGAGGGGTGAACAGGGAAATATACAGCCACAAAATCTGTGTCGTGTGCAAAACAACCTATATGCAGCCTTGCTTTGGTCAATCTCCATGGAGGCTGGGCAAAATTCCACATTTGGATAACTGCACATACACATTTAAACAACAGGGAAGTATAAGCTGAAAGAGCAGGATGGCAGCTCAAGATTAATAGGCAAATGGTCAAGGATCTTCTAATTGGGTTGAATGAGTTCAAATCTGCAGGGCCTGAACTCCATCCTAAAGTCATATGGAAGCTGGTGGAGAAACTCTCAAAATCACTGTCTATTATCTTTAAGAAATCATGGATGACAGGAGAGGTGCCAGATGACTGGAGAAGGACTAATGTTGCCCCCATCTTCAAGAAATGGAATTCTTGGGAATTACAGACCAGTCAGTCTGACATCAAACCCTGGAGAAATTCTGGAGCAGAGTAGAAAGCAATCAGTCTGCAAACACCTTGAAAATAATACAATGATTATTAGAAACTAACATGGATTTGTCAAGAATGAATCCTGCCAGACTAATCTCATTTTGATTGGGTAACTTCCCTGATTGACTGTGGGAATGTTGTGAACATAATATATCCTGATTTCAGCAAAGCCTTTGACAAAGCACCCCATTATATCCCGATTAGCAAGCTAGCAAAAAGTGGCTTGATGGAACAATGATCAGGTAGATCCACAGTTGGTGACAGAATCTGATTCAAAGAGTGCTCACCAATGGCAGCTCCTCAAATTGGGGAGCGGTAACAAGTGGGTTACTGCAGGGTTCAGTCCTGGGTCCAGTGTTCCTCAACATTTTTATTAATGATTTGAATGAGAAAGTGCAGGGAACAATTACCAGATCTGCAGACAACACAAAACTGGGTTGGATAGCTAATACCCTGGAAGACAGAAGTAAGATTCAAGGTGATCTTGATAGGGCAGAGTGCTGGGCTGAAAACAACAGAATGAAATTCAGCAGGGACAAACACCAAGTTCTGCAGCTAGGAAAAGGAAACCAAATGCATTGTTACAAGTTATGTCTCAACAGTACTGCAAGTGAGAAGGATCTTCAAATTGTTGTAGCTCACAAGCTGAACAACGTGATGTGCCTGCAAAAGAGACAAATGCTATTGTGGGCTGCATTAATAGAAGTCTCACTTTGAAATGATGTGAAGTACTAGTTCCCCTCTATTCAGTACTGGTTAGGTTCCATCTTGGGTATTGTGCCAGCTTAAGAAAGATGCAGACAAGCTGGAAAGCGTTCAGAGGAGGGCAACAAGGATGATCCAGGGACTGGAAATAAAGTCCTATGAGGAGAGATTGGAAGAGAACTGTGCATGTTTAGTCTCGAGAAGAGAAGACTGAGGGGAGATAGGATAACACTCTACAAGTACTTGAAACGCTTTCA
This sequence comes from Varanus komodoensis, assembly GCF_004798865.1. NCBI lineage: Eukaryota > Metazoa > Chordata > Lepidosauria > Squamata > Varanidae > Varanus > Varanus komodoensis. Next base: position 23,921,765 of record NW_025335269.1, on the reverse strand, counting down.
TACAGAGGAGGGCCAGGATAGGTTCTCAATCATCCCAGAGTACAGGACACAGAATAACAGACTCAATGTACAGGAAGCCAGATTGGGAAAAATGTCCAGCCTGTTAGAGCAGTATGACAATGGAACCAATTACCTAGGAAGATTTTGGGTTCTCCCACACTAACGGCATTGAAGATGCAACTGGACAGCCATTTAACCTGGAGTCCTGCACTGGGAGTTGGTCCCAATGGCCCCCAGCCACTCTGAACTCCACTATTCTATGACTCGATGAATGAGCCAGTGTGTGTTGCTGCAAAGTGCCACTTGGCATCAGTGGTGGTGCTGCAGGACTTGGGAGAAAATAGTGAATGAAAATCAGACCATAATCAGAGCTGGGACAGAGAGACTAGATTCTGCTGCACAGGGTCCTGGGATGCTAGCTGGAAGAAGGAAGGAGAGAACAATTAACAGTAAGTGTGATCATCTGTCAGGCACACCATGGGTCATTCCACAAAAATTGCACATTGCTTATTTGTAGGCTGGGTAGCTATGTTATGCAAACACACCCACAATGACCTGAGTTATTATCCTGGTTTATTCCAATATGGCTTCACATGAGATCTGAACCCAGCATGGTTTCCTCAGAATGGTTTGTTAGACACACAAAAGCACTCTGAGAACTCATCAGTTCTTGTTGGGTTGTTTAGGGTAGTTTGTTTTCAGAGTGACTTTTCATATGTGAACCTGACTGACTGGCCAGTGCATGTTTCACTGGAACAGGCTACAGAGCCTCCTGGCAGGAGTGGCAAAAAATTCCAGTCCTGGCCCCTCCTCACAAATGTGTTAGTACCACTTCTTTCTTACTTCTTGTTTACTATCTGCATCCCTAGATATCAGCATTATTTCTCCACCTTCAAAGAAATAGACACATACTTAACTTTTTTAATGTTTAAAGGTTTTGGATAGATTTGCACAGATTAAACATTTTCCCTATCTATGGGGAGACTTCTACATATTTAACTGCTACCTTCAGGGAGATTTGCGCAAGCATTAAAAAAATTCTGAGAAGATCTGAACAAATTTGCACTAGCTGCTTATTTATTTGCAGTAGCTATTGGGCTTTAGAAAATTTGCTCCAATGTCCCCAAAGATGAAAAGAAAATCCTACAAAATAAACTACATTTTGTCTTTGCACTCATTACTAGAGTAGGTGGCTGTGGTGGTGCTAAAAACGTCTGTGAGATGCATGTCCATGAGATGCAAGTCAGGATCAGGCAGAAGGACTAAGCATGAAACAAGCCACAGAAAGCTGTAGAGGCCCTGGTCATATATTCTAGAAGTAAGCACTACTGAACCTCTGAATAGACACATATAGGATAGCACTACGTATTTTTTAAGAATTACACTTGCTGAAAAATTACCGTGACAACTAAACTTTGTGCCAATATAGTACAATAAGTGGGATTTTTTTCCTTCAAACCACTGCCATGGAGGGTAATAAGAAGCCCCAGAAATGCCCCTAAATGAACAAAGTGGGCAAAGAAAAATGAAAGTCTTTGCTGGGAAGAAGTGAACCAACAGGAGCTCCAGCCATCTGTCCTCCACCCTACAGTATCTCTCCATATATCAGGGGTGGGGTATGACATCGAGCCCTGAAATCCCCATCTGGCCCTCTGCTGTTTGCCAGATGGCCAAAGCCCATTTTCTGGACCTGTATTTCTTCTCCACAACTACCAACAGCTTAATGGTTTCCTGAGTTTTATGCCACTTTCATCTCTTTCCTAAAGGTTAATAGTAATAAGAGCTTTAAACTACAACATGCTGGCATTTTACTACATTTTGGGGTACACTTTTTTGCTTTTGGTCCCGCCCACCACTGGAATCTGCTCCCAAAAACTGCATTTGGCCCCAGGGATAAATGCATTTCCCCAGCCCTGCTATATGTTATGACTGCAAACCCCTATTTCCTTGGAGGGACAGATTATTATGTCAACAAGGTAGTATTAAAATAATTAAGTATATACAGCAGAAAAAGAAGAAACTTGTTTGTGACTCTGTAATTGGCACCAGCTTCCTCACTTGGAGACAAAAAATCAAAACAAAACAGCTCAAAGTGCCCAGAATTTTAACCATTTATTACCAACAGAACCATTAAAGTTTTGCCTTTGTTCTGCAAGTTAAGCAGGAAAGTCAAGAATATGGAGTACTTTTCAACACACAAAGGCTTAGATGTAGGCTGAGCTAGCTGCACTAAGATCCTGCTGAAATCAATGGAATAAGTTAACCATGACTCAATGAGATCTAACTTAATGGATTAATGAAGTCATTAAGAATCTTAAAAAATCCAAAGCAAAAACCTGCAAGACCTGTGATAAATGAAATCAACTTTTGATAGGTAATTCTATGTAACTGCATATTAATGACCTTGAATGTGGAATTATACAAACGGATTGCTTTTTTTAAAACTAAACATCTCAGAGTAAGAACTAAACTGGTTCTCTGTTTCAGACACTGAAATGCAGTTTGATGCCTGAACATAAGCTGGATTAGTTACAGATGACGTCCTGCAATACACAGATCAGAATAAACATGACAAATGTTGTACTAGCGTGTACAGAAAAACATAGCAATCTGTAATAAAGTCACCTTTTCAGAGGACAGCCCTGAAAGTGACTGATCAATTACTATTATGTCCTACAGGGGAAAAATTGACAGCACTAATGTATTCTGCCTTTGCTCAATAGATAATGTGACCTATTGAATTGTCAAAACATATGGTCAAAGGCTGCACGTTAACTCTCCCCAGAAAGGGGGGGGGGGGGGAGAGGAGGAGGAAGACATGAATATTCTGTTAAACCCAAATATCAGACACTGACAGCGCTACCTGGTACATGTCTACTCATAAGTAAGCACCACTAGAACTGCAGCCCACAAACTGCATGTCCCAGCTGCTTCTAGTACAGTTCTGAAATCAAGTACAAAAAGTTGGAGGTTTTCCCATGGCAAACCATGATGGAAGCTGAAAAGGGACAAGTTTAGCCTGAAAACAAGTTAAATCTGTTCCTTTTCAGACTCTAGCACAGTTTGTCCATGAAGTTTAATGAACCACCAATTTTGTCTGGTGCCAAAGATGCCCAACCTTGCATTAGGATAAGGAATGTTACTGTACTATTTAGTGGGACATATTCAAAGGCCTTCTAAATAAATAATGGCCTCATATTAACACTCGGTTCCTTCTGCTCCACCAAACCACTTAGCTATAAAATGTAGATTATATTTTTAGTACCAAATACATAAAATTCAGCATATATCTTAAAGCAAGCCCACTGAAATTAATGAGACATAATTTGTACTCATTTCAGCAGGTCTACTTCAAGTAAGACTTACACTAGGTATTATCCACTGTAAAAAAATAAGGCTACAAAACTTTCTTATGACTAAATTGTGAAAAGTATAAATCTACAATCCAATTGTGGCTGAAAAGTCAAAGAATCTGTTTTGACCACCAAGTGAACCATCCCTTAATCCAATTTAGTCTTGTCTCCCTCCTGCATTAATGCATTTTGACCAGTATTAAACTAGTACAAATCAATATTACAGAAAGTTGTACATTCTAGACCAGGGAGAGAAGGAATTCAAGTAATCAAGCCTTGCTTGTTTCAGATGCAAATTTCCCTTGTGATGGAGCTACACTGCAGAAAAACTGGAAAGGATTCAGAAAAGGCCAACAAGGATGATCCAGGAACTAAAACAGAGCCCTATGATGAGAGATTGAAAGAATTGATCATGTTTAGCCTTGAGCAGAGAAGACTGAGGGATGATATGATAGCATGCATCAAGTATTTCACACGGAAGGAAGCCAGGATCTCCTCTCGATCATCCCAGCATGCAAGACACAGACTAACAACCATACTGGCTGAACATCAGGAAGAATCTCCTGGCTCTTAGAGCAATATGACAACAGAACCAAATAACAAGGGAGATTGTGGCCTTTCCCAGACTAGAGGTATTCAAGATACACCTGGATAGCCATCTGAAAGAAATGGTTTAACTTGGAGGCCCACATTAAGCAGGAGTTTCGACCTGATGGCCTTCTTGGTGCTTCCAACTCTATGATTCTACATAATATTTGGTACCACTGAGCACTACTATGTTAAAACACATAACATGTTGCAATCTACAATGAATCTTTTGTAGTCTACTTTTGCCAGAGTCCAAAGAACAGAACACTCACAACTTGTGTGCCTTCTGGACTGCTGTCAAAAAGTGACTACCTGAGGAGACTTTTAAAAGTCACTTTTGATGTGCCATATGCACCTGGTGTTCAAAGAAGAAAGTCAAAAAGTCAAGTCACTGGAAATGTTCATGACTTTGGGTGCACCTATTTCTTTGGATCCTGGCCATTAACTTTTGACAATGTAGAGATGACAAGTGAAATCTCAGAACTAATAGAGTTTTTGTTTTTGAAAGCACTGTAATCTCAAGATGAAACATATTTTAATCAGAGTTGCCATCAAATAAGAAAGAAATAGACCAGCACCAAAGAGATTTTATATGATCAAACAAAAAGCCAGCCTCTATAGGTTTCTCCTGAATTAAAAAAGGGGAAAAGGAAAAATAGACTTGGAAAAGCCAATGTAATTCATGCTTCACAGGATTGTATTTTATATTAAACTAAAGAGCAAGAATACTGTAAAATGCAACAGTAGCAGTTACATGCTGTTCTCACAGGATAAATGAAAAATAAATCAATTCTTTTCTAGGTAGGTGTATGGGAGTCTAAATAGCATCAACATCAAGGAATATCCTACTTTAAAAGCCTATTCAGTTGGAGAAACCTCAAGCTACAACTCTCAGTAAATCTGAAAAATATGAGCTTGGTGATAAAACAGAACTTATTGGTTGTCAAGATGATCACAAACACTGAAAAAGATCCATTTTTCTATAATGCCCACATGAGCATGTTAAGGATGTTCCCCTCTTCTTTTAAGCAAAGAATATGCATTATTCCTTAAAAAGCATCCATTATTTACAACAGGCTGCATCCTGATAATACACATAATTTGTTTGAAAGTTTGGTGCAAGGCCTCTTCCTATTTCAACTTCTAGACAGATAGCTATGATGGACTGTTGTAGTATTAACAAGAATTCTTGTAGTACTAACAAATGTATTCTTTCATAAGCTTTCATGGACACTCTGTGATGCATGTGGTCAAGTGGTTTGCGTCACAACAACCCCGTAATGTAGGTTGGGCTGACAGTCCGTGACTGGCCCAAAGTTACCCAAGTTAGTCCCATGGCTGAATGGGGACTAGCACCCAGATTGCCTGATTCCCAGTCCCACACTCTTAACCACTACACTATGCTGGTGTTAGGCTTTAAGGTAGCAAAAGACACTGTGGGTTTTTTTTTCTATTTCACTGAATGTACCACCAGTTATGGGGATACAATTTTCATGATGTTTCAGTCAGGCATGGCACATCTGATTATTCTGGTGAGCTCAAACATGCCCATTACTGTAGGTTTTGCTATGTGTAACAGCCCCACCTAAGCAGACTGGTACATCAGCACGCAGCGTATTTGCAAACAATTATAATGCAACTGCAAGACAATTGTACAGCTGCTTTTCAGGAACACAATATTGGTTGCATCTAGAAATGAGAAAAATGACTGCACAGAACCACTATGCCTGTGACAAGGCCACCTAGTGAGCTTGCAGTATCAAAGGGACTATGCTGGCACTTGTTTGCCTCACTCTTAACCACTACGCTGCATCATCTATATGAAGAATGCAGTCAAGCTTGGCCTGTAAGTCCTATTGTATGGGAAAGAGAAAACCTGTCAGGGTCTCTATATGAATGAGACAATGAAATACAAATCTCTTGTATGAAACTCTTTCTCACACACATAGTGTACATGCATCTGTGTCATACCATGTAGCTTTAACCTTATCTAGAAGACCGTATTTATTTGTACATCTCATTGTGGATTCCAAGATTTCTTCCTGGAAATTTATCCCACTGACACCATCTGTGTGTCAAGTCCAAGTAGGGACACACACACAAAAACTGTTCCATTTGCAGTTTCACAACTCTAAAACTTTCCTTTCTGACCTCAGTAGTCACTCAGAGGCATTGCAAGACCTTGTTGAAAAGTCCGCAAGATCTTACTTTAAGTAAGCATAGTATTCCCTATTGTGTTCCACCTGAAATTATATCCTACCTGAGCATGTAATATGGCAGTAGACTTCTTTGAAGCCCTTCATCTTTTGAGTCATGATTAACTTGCATCCCAATGTGGCTAAGAATAGGCAAAGGGGGCTGTCCCCTCCTAGCAGCTCCCTTATTGTCACATATTTTATTCGGTTTATAAAGTGCAAAAAGTAACTGGTAGCAAATCCTTCTATCCAGCACCGATTGCTAGTCAAGACACTAACCTCAGCACTACTACAGGAAGTCATCTGATCTGTTTTCATCCATGAAGTTTCATAAATAGTATGTTTTCTGATATCCAACTGAGCAAAGTTTAAGAGGTCCCCATTTATATATCCAATTAACTAAACCAAATAAAAAACACTTTTCCCCACAACGGTAACACCACACTGGGTAAATTTAAGTCCTCTTTCATAACGTTTTCCTGACGGTCAGCATTGTCTTATCATACAAACGTAAACAATGCTAGGACTGGAGACTTTGCTATTGTGAATTTCTCACCCCTTTCTTTCTATATAAGGATCCCAACTTTTTGCTCCATGAACAAAAAGAGCAGTGTTGCACTACTGGAAAACCACTTCTGTTTTGTGTAGCTCAACAAGTTAGCAGAAAAGTTACTAGTCTATGTAATTACTGCATATTTACATGGAAATGTATAGTTTCAGATTAAAATATCTTTAATGGAGAGATTATATGTACACGTCTTATCCAAAATGTATCTCTCCGAGAGAAAACAAAGGCACAAGTTTGGGCTTAAAATACATTCGCTTCAGTATAAATTACGCATGGAACAGGTTTACCAGAGATTTTACTTGCGCATACAATGTCTGCTACAGCAAGCTAAAAAAAAATCAAAATTAGTTAGATTAGACTAAGTCATTTCTATCAATGCTACTATAGAAGGCTTAACGTCATTTAATTCTACTTTTACCATAATTGTACATTTAATCACTGGAGCTAAGCATACCTTACCTGGGACTTTCCAACTGATTTTGTCAGATGTCATATTTGGGTGGTCCAGCAGCGAATAAGCTTAGACCAGTAGCATTTTGCCAATGGATTAATTTAGTCGCACAAATCATTACGAGCTAAATGCATTTGCCATACTATGCAGTCTAAAAGGGATTTAATCAAGCATAATGGAAAAAGACAGAGCATGATAAGAAATCCTCTGATGTCTTTGCTACATGGACAACATGCTGTACCATGATGTAAGAGCAAATGTGCTCTTGTCAGAGCTGAAGCTTTTGGTTAGTGCTGACAATGTTGACACTACATGCTTGTTTAGTTGACCTGAGATCATTAAATGCTTGGATCTTACAAGCACAGGGCACAATAAAACATTCCAGTCTCTGGCAATATCTTATTGTAAAACTACATGCACCTTGGTGATAAGAGTTTCCTTGTCATTCCTATTTCATGTGACTTGCCTTACTGTTAACAAAACTCAAGATGCTATTATGGACTTCAATAGGATTCATCTGACTGACAGACAACCAAGACCAAAACAAAATCATGTTGCATTAGGTATAAATGTTTGGTACATTTAAAGTCGTCTTCCTCCTCCTTTAGCTAAAAAGCTGACTACTGATTAGAACAAGGATGCATTCCTCATATGGCTCAAGACAGTCTTCTTACTCACCTGGGAAGAGAATGAAGGTGTCCCTGGGAAAGAACCCGAGTGGCAAGAGGCCATATAAAAAAACTAGCACCATCAGGGACATGACTCTTTTCTCCCTGGTATACTATGATTGTACCACATGATTTCAGAATCCTTGGATTATTGGTAGCTCTTTAATTCTAGAAAACAGAATGCAGTGCCTACCATGGAAATCAAAATAGTCAGAAATTAGGAGATGAACGGACAAAGGTATATTCTCACAGAAAGGTACTGATGATTAAGAAATGGCATAAAGAAGCACCAGAAGAAAACTGGGGATTTGGGTTCAGAGAAAAACAAAAACTGGGTAAGTTCTGCAGTATTCAGTGAACTCAGAGATGGGGCAAGTTACATTAAGGGGAAGGAAACAGAAGGGAACTGGAGGGTTCTGTAAAAGTGAGCTTTTTATAAATCTGCACAACTACTCAAGTAGAGAGCAAAGCAAGACAGATGAAAGATATGGGAAGAAGACAGAGAGAATGGTCTATCACCTGAGGTAGGAAAGGAGCTGGTAACTTTAAAAAATGATACTTTAATGAGCAGCAGCATCTATGTTGTCACAATGATCTACATGATGTATGCGAGTCATAAGTGCAGTTTATCCAGGCTGGGACTGGTAACTGGGATTTGCTCCACAGGGCGAATTTAATAATACCCTATACTAGGTTCTTTCACTTTCAGTACAGTGTCTTTTTATCAAAATCTTTTCAGGCCTATAAAAAGAAGGGCTAAACCATTTCCACAAGCAGAAGTTTGGCTGCTTTGAATAGTAGCTTGTTGATAATTTTTTCAGAGTTTGCTTCAAAAGAAGCCAGAAGTATCATGCTGCCCACACTCTTGCCACGATGTCATACACTCACAATCAAATCCCAGATTAGTTGAAAACATCCATATGACTAACACTGAAAGATGATGCACTAAAGAAAAGGAAAAGGTGCTAAAGCTGCAACAGATGGGGAAAACAAGGGTAGCAGTTAGTATTCAAAACTGTGGTCTTTTCTTTAAAGAAAAGGTTTCTTCCCTCCATTTCCCTTGACACTACTTTCAACCTGAAGATTAAAAAAGGGAAAGCATTCAAAGCAACCCAAGCATCTCCCAAAAGGAATGACTTATTCCCATGCAACGTTTCCCCTATATCCAGAATTAACTACTGCTCCCAAATTAACCTCCACAGCATTTGCAAAAGCTGCTTTAGCCTGACACTCTTGATTATCATAAGATTGCTTATCCAAGAAAAATGGTATTATCTGAAAAGTGCTGAGAAATTGTGTGAAGGACATACACCTCTGGGATGCAACATTTATGGAAGAACAAGGAAAGATGCCCAGAAGTCTACAAATATAATTGGGTATCATTAAAGATCTACTGTCATTCCCACTGTGTTATTCAGCCCTGTAGCAGGCACAGAAGGCCTACAGAGAAGCCTGGCCAGGACTGAGTGATCGAAAATGTTTTGCTACCTGAGATACAGGAAAAGATGGTGTCCCTCATATTCCAAGTGCAAAATCAGACTAGACAAAAACATTTATTTGACGATAGAAAGCGTTCTCCATCCACTTTAGGAATAAGGGAAAAACAGAAACATAAAAAAATAACCTCCACCTCTTTCGCAAGTGTTGTAACAAGCGCAGGAAGCTCGATAGAGAACTACTGAAGCCTGATATCCCTTGAGTGTAGGTCTGAATAAAATGAAAGACAGCTGCTGTCTTTTCTCTTATGCAACCACAGTAAAAGGGAAAACCTGTTGGAGAAGCTGCTGGGAATCATCCTGGTCAGACAGGTTTTCACTCCTGCAAACCTGGAGAAATGCTATTCCTTAGCCGCTTTGGACCCCACACCAAACTAAGTGCAGGCTACTCCAAATAATCATTCTCTTGAGAATAAGTATGCAAATCTCTCTATCTGTATCAATATTCAAAAGTTACATTAGCCCATATTTGTGAAATACATTAACAAATAGAAATATCTCAGTACATCCTACTTTCAGAATAGATGGTAAATGAAGTAACACTAATATATAGAAATCCCTTCAATTGAATATTAAAAAGCAAACCAATTTAGCAAGCAGGATCCCAGATTCCCACAACTCCTGCTACTTAAGGGAGCAGAAAAGAGTTCTCAGCTCCTGTTGATAATATGCAGCTGGGTCAATCAATTTCTTCAAGGCTAACATTTAATGGTTCATTCTGTTTCAAAGCACAAGTAGAACTTCATTTTACTTGTTACTTGCAATATATTTTGGGTATCAGCCAAAATTCACCCTTTCCTTCCTTGTCAGTCCATGACTCCAATTAAAAGAGGTGCAGTTTACAACAACATACTTTAATAGAAATCAGATCAATGCCAATTACTAGATAAAATCTACCTGTGGGGAAAAAGAAATTTGACTGGTATACAGATACTCCAGGAAAAGGGAACACTTCATCTTTATGATACATGGCAGGCTCTTCCCTTTTTTCTATTCCTCTTCAAGATTTGAATGTGAAGAACTAATGCAGTGTCAGCAATTTTTACTAATACAAAATAACATTCATTGCCATCAATGCTTTTCATAAGCGGTTGTGGATGAAATCCCAAAGCAATTCCTCCCACATACCAATTAACATGGTAGCAATGCAAGAAACCAAATGTGCATACAGATGTGAACCAGTTTCAAATGCAAATTTCTCTTTAGAGGCCCATATGTCAACTTTCAAAATATATTACCAAACTGTATTCTTGTTTTACTATGCCAAGTATGGAATGACCAGGTGTGGCATGGTGCACCTGACAGCAGAAGCAACACAAAATATGTCACATTTCTCTGAACTTTCCAAATGTTCTGAGTGCATCATGTACAGTGGCTCACTCATCCTCTCAACAGTCCTGCATAGTAGGCCAGTATTATTTGCCATATAGAGGGGAAAGGAAAAACCTCAATCCACGGTTAGTGGGCACTGGGCCCAGGCAGTCCTGTCAACATACTGAATGTTGCTTGTGTGTTTCAGCTGTCAAAGGGAGATCTGAAGTAGAATCAGAGTTAAAGTCTTCCCTGTTTACTCTCCAGTCATTAATTTTGCATATGTTTCCCAGGCCAAAAAATGTAAAATATTCCTGATTGTAAAAAAAGAAAAACCCAGCACCAGCAGTACTTACACCTGCTTACCATGAGGACCCATTCAGCTGCTTTCTTGCACTTTTTTCAAGGGAACTACAGTAACTGCTCCAAAATGGAGAAAAGCAGTAGTTCCTATCTCCCCTTTCTGAACTAGCTGGAGAGTCAGGGAAGTGTTGAAAAAGTTGAGGGCACTAAAAGAGTCATTTCAAAAGTTTAAAGTAGGGGGGAATCACATTGTCAAGGGAAAAATATGGTGCATTTGTTCCTCCTTCTCTTTTGGTGCTCTGCACAACCAGGTCCTGCCTTTCCTTTACAATCAGTTCTCACTCCATCCTCACAACTGTGTGCAATTTAGTCAATAAGCCTTATTGTTGCCTACTCCAATCTGCAGATCCCTTTAACAACTGAAATATACAAGGAAATTTACTGGAAAGGCTACATGTATCAGTCATAATAGCACAGAAGAAAAAATATTCCTTATTATTAAAAAATACAATGGTACATTTTCAAGGCTGCAAAATAAAAGTGGGGGATAAGAAGCTAGGGAACAAGTGATGTTCCTTACAAAATGCCATTTTGGTATTGGTGAAATGGCAGTCACTTGCAAGAAAGAAAACTGAGCAGCATGTCCCTTTTTGCTGCCCCTGCAAATGGCTCCACAGCTGATTATGGCAACCCACAATAAAATTAATCTCATAGGTTAATATCCAAGCAATCATGGGCAAGAAAAAGCCAACAAGCCATAGGTTCCCTCTGCAGGTGCTTGTTGAAAATTAAGCCACACTACACTAAATGCTCCAAATGGCTGAACAACCCATTATAGCTATCTACTGTGTGTTGCTGTGCTGTGTGAACCCAGTCAAATAATTTAAGACACTTAGAGGGGCACCATTTCCTATTTTGCCTCAGGCAGCAAAATCACTTGGGTCAGCCTTGGAAAGAGAAGAAATAAAACCAAGCAGATAATTTTTAAAGGGGAGAAAGGGAGCACTCCTGCATGAAGCCAGGAAGGAAGGGTAAGCTTGACAAGTGCACTAATATACAGAATCAGTGCAATATGCATCCGTTCTTTTCCCAGCAAAATCACAAGGAAGACTAGTTCACCATAATGAGTACATATCCTATGTAGAGTTTGAAAATCAATCAGAGCTGGTGGTGAATTGAACTACTAGAAGAGAAATTCACCAGAAGCAGGGAGGTTATTGAGCATGGAAGGATATTGCACTTCTGTTCCTGGATGCTGGTCTCTGTCTCTGAAACAAGAAGGGAATTGGCTCTTGAGAAAATTTAATACTGCCTACCCTGCTATAAAAATACTGAGATAGTTTATGTGAAGTGCTTTAATCCTACAGAAAATTACTAGGCAGATATAAAAAGCAAGTGCTGTCTACAAAAACAGTGCAAAAAGACCATGTACTCATCTGGTGCCTAATTTATAAAACTGCATGACACTTGGCTACATATGATGGCTGAGCACCTAGACAAAAAGCTTACGATGTCTACAAATATCCCCTTTATCAATGATTTCCATGAGTGCCTAAAAAATTCAGTGGGGAATCCTGTATCCCCCATTATTTGAACATTTAAAAATACAAAGTAGAAAAAAAGGGAAGTGAATTTTAAAAGCAAAGTCCAATTTTGTTATTTCAAATCTAATTAAAGGTGCAATCCTATGCATGTTCAAACAAGGGAAAAACACTACAACTTGGCTCAAAAATGTAGGACCTTTTCTGTCTAAACATGCACCAGACCTGAAGTATTGTGATAATTATGACAATAGTTCTACAAAGAGAGTTTAGCAGCCAAATTTGACCAGGCAACTCCATTTGTATTGTTGGGAATTTCTAATCTGATATTTATTGTAAACCTGCCAGTCATTAGGCAAATCAAGTGTTCCATGCTTTTTTTTGGGGGGGGGGGGGGGCAATTCAGGAATCTTACACCAGATATTTCCAGCTTTAAATTCTTAAGATTTGCAGATATCACAGAGTATTAATATCTGAACAAGGAGGCAGTGTCTACTTTATACTGTCATAACAGCACAGAATACATCCGAGCCTTATTTCTTGGCTTGAGGAAATGCTACAAAAACCGTTAGCTTTTAAACCTGAAATTTTCTTGTTAGGCATTATACCGGAAAATGTTAGCAAACAAGAAATGTATTTGATGCTACATTTAATCACAGTGGCGAGGATTGCGCTTGCTCAATACTGGAAGAGTGAGGAAATACCCACTGAGGAACTGATTTTAAAAAAGATTCTGGACTGCGCAGAAATGGACAGATTGACTCTATTACTGAAGGAGAAAGAAGATACTGACTTCTATCAAACTTGGGACCTTTTTTGATTGGCTGGAGAAACGGGACTTGGCTTAGATTTAAAGATGTCTTTAAATTTTTATAAATTGATTTGAATATGATTATAGAATGTTAAAAAGATACGTTATAGGGGGCTGACCCAGTACATCCGATGTAATTGATGATTGATTCTTTTAGTTTTTAGTTTAAAATCTTAATAAAAAATGTGCCAAAAAAGATGCAACCATAATATAAGATAAAACAGGAACTATAATCAGTAAGACTATTTAATCACTTTCTACATCATCATGTAGAATTGGCACAGGTATGTTAGTAACCATCCTTAGCTTTAATATAATACAGTACTGCTTCATAAACAGAAGTGCATCTTTGTCTCTTGCACTGTTTTGAATGATTCAACATGCTACTTGAGTGATGCCTAAAATCTGTTCACTTTTAAAGACATATGTTGCAGTTCTTAAGAGAGATGAAGAAAGCCTTGTCTATGCAATGTACTTTTTTAAGGGTTTCACAGTGTGGCAATTGCAAAAGTACATTAACCACTAGGTGGCAGTCTATGGCAACTGTACATTGCTTATCCAACATTCTCTGGTTGCCCCCTCTGGGAGCAAAAAAAAAAGAATTTAGTGGAGGCATCCTACATCCCAATGGAGCCTCAGGAAAGGCAGTAAAAATGTTGAAGACTGTGAGCAAAATGTCAAATGGAAGAAAGGAACAGGTGGGATCAGCAAGTGGATACAGGATGGAGGAATCATAGCTGTAAAAAGATGCGAGAACGCAAACTGCAGATAAAAAGATCAGACCCTGTATTTGAAGAGTATTCACCAGGAACACTAAACCTGAGTTAGCAAGGGGAGGGGGGCAACTACATGAGGTTATATTAACTCCTGGAGAAGCAATAAACATGTTTATCTCATTAATGTGACTACACTTTATGAAGAGGAGTCATAAAACAGAAATACTGCTGACTTTGATGAAGGCAATAAGAAAATAAAAAACATTAACATGGTTGTGAGGGGAAAACTATTATCTTATTAAAGTGCATCCTTTGTGAGATACCTGTGAATTGTACCCTCCTAGGTGGAGATGCCCATTCATCACTTATGAAGGCTTTAGTCTGCCAAACTGAAGGCTGAGCAATTACTCCCACTTGCAGATGCCACCTCCACAAGCAACACACACAATTTATTTAACAGATCTCATTGTACTGCTAGCCCATAAGCTGCTTCAAATATGCCACAACATTTCACCCTCAATTCATAATTCAATGTGGCCTTTGGTGGAAAAAAAATCAACAGGAAAGAAAGAATGCCTTCTGCTTACATTTGGTATTTTCTGCTGTCATTTGCTTCACTGCACAATGAAGCAGACAGTAAGGGGAAGATAAATAGTAAGCTTCCTTCACACACACAAAGGCATTACCCACCACACACCTGCAAATTGTTGCGCAGACCACTGCAAGTAAGATTGTCGGTATGCTTAAAATGGAAATCAGGATACCTAAAGGGGTACCCATTAGTCCTCCCTTTGCCCTTCTTTCCCATCCTTTTAGATTCTGCACCCTTCATCTTCAATATTAATGTACAGAGCATTTCCCCCTGCCGTTCTCTTTGATCCACCTCAAAAGATAAAGAAAAAAATGAAATTTCCCATCCATTATTTAAATTCAGTTGATTTAGTCATGTGCAACTGGGCTGGTGGAAATGGCTTTCCACCCCATGGCTTTCCACCCCATGGGAGTCCCTCCAGCCCTCACAAAATGCTACTCAGAGGGACATGGGACTCTGCTGAACGGAGTAAGCTGTAATGCCAGAAGGATTCCCAAAACATGGGTCTAAGCAGAACTCTGTCAACAGAACAGAGATCCTGAATCCTACTTAGTGAGTTCTTGAAAGAGTGGGAGGCATGGAGTCAACCAAACGTCTCGTGAAATGTAGATTTACCATTTGCCTACACCGTACATATATCATGAAGGGTACCTGATTATGTAATGCAAAGCTACATTCAATTTATTGGCATCCACAACTGGGACCACATTCTTGCCTTCACTGGAGACAAAAGTTGAAATAATTAATCCCAAATTATTTTCAGAGTGGTATATTTCTTCTCATACCAATGCTCATTAAAATTTTTATTTCTGGCCAGAAACACTAGCATTCACTTTTCCATTATAACACCAACAAAAGGAGGAAGGGCAAAGCAGCTTGTTATTTAAATCCAGAAAATTAGGAAAGGGTTAACCTCTCTTCCTCCAGCATGACTTCTTTGAGCAAACCAAAGCCTAGCCCAACACATTTCAAAGTTGTTTCTTCTAAAACCATCATTTTTCCAGACATTTATATGTAGTTTAAATCTAATTTTTTTAAAGTTCTTTAAAAGGCCAAAAAATGCCCTTCACAGTGCTCTGACATCACTCCTGTTTCAGTTCTGACAGTGGAAAAAAGCATTGCAACAGATTCTGTTAACAAGGTCAAGACAACATGCGACAGTAATTTGGCAGAACAAAGCTACATAAATTATAATGCACACAAAAGGCCTGGATTACATACTAAAAGTGTTGTTCTGTGTGTAAGTTTGCAACACAAATGACTACCAAATAGCTGGTAGCACTAACATTGTCTCAACAAATGTCCCTGAGTAACATGTACTTCACTAATATCATTCCTAAAGTGCCTTTACTACTTTCACTGCGAAAGATTAATGTACTTTGTACCAAAAGTTAAATCCTTGACATGTGCAGAAAGGTCTGCGAAAGACTCAAGTCTGAAACCCTGAAAATCTGCTCTCAGTAAGTATAGACAATACTACAACCAATGCCCTATCTCAGCAAAAGACAGTTCCCCATGTTCCTATCTTCCTAAGATAAAGGCTTCACAAGAGGACAAAATTAGGGAGGTGTAATGGGGCGAACTATGAAAACACAGTGTACACATCAAGTACATATACATCTGGAAACCTATCAGGTCATAAACAGGTCTTGCTAATCCAGTCCTTCATAGCAGCCTGCCAACTTTGATTTAAAACAGTTAACCATATAAACTAGAATATATAGAGAGAGGACTCACAGACAGAACTGTCCTAAATTAGTAAAAAGGATTCCTCTGTATACAATCCACATATATGTCCCAAGACACAGAAATACTAATGCAAGCTTTTTAAATGTATGTATATATAGTACACTCACCTCTGTACTTGGCAGTGTTTGTTCATCATCGGTGGTAGATGGTACGATTGACCATGTCAGACTGGCACTAGCAGCTGTCAAAGAACTAATGGCACCATTTTTCAGTGGCTCTGCAGAATGCGACTTTGGCCCATGCCATCCTAGAATGTTTTCTGAAACAAGGAAGGGAAACAATAAGCCATCTGCTATGTCTATTTTTAGTGTGTGTGGTCCATCGCTTTTGGAGGAATCTCGCAATTGCCAGATCAGCAATACTTATCTAAGCCATTTGTATGTCACCCTTGTTGTATCCCTATATGAAAGTATTTATACAGCCAATATGGCATATTTGCAGCACTGCTGTGTCAGGACCAATGGGACACACATGGAGGTCCCCCATCTTGCTTTGCAGGGACCCAGAATACTGCCCCAAGTTTTCTTCTACCAGCCGCAGCCAGGCAACCTCGAATGAGAAATTCTCATAGTCCTTAAGTTATCCACATACCACTATACCCTTTATTCAAGTGTGGTATTTAGCCATCCACCAATGAATTCTGAAGATTCATCTACTGCAAAAGTCACTTTAACTCATTTCTAAATTTTAACTCATTTCTCATGCATTAAATTTAAAGGCAAGTTAGCAACAGAGCACCTGAGAATCTTCCAGACATGCAGCAATCATGGCAGCAGCCACAGGCAAAAATCTGTTTCAAGTAAAAGCATATAGGCATAGAGAGACCAACTGAGTTAAAGAGGGGGGAAGACTTGAAGCTGCTTCCATGTCACATTTGAAGAGAGAACAATGAAACATCACAGAATTCTACAAGCACACTGAATGCTTGTGATGAAACAGAGAAAGAATTCCAGAAGTTTTGCTCCTTGGTAACCTAATCATGTAAGCTATTTCAGTGTTTGATTGTGACAAACAGCTCCTCTGAGGAAAATTAAATTGAAATGTTGGGAGCTTTGTAGTAAAATGCAACCAATATGCTCATGGCACCCAAGTCTATGGCTCTTTGTCACCTAACAGAAAGCAAGCAGCCAAAACCTTTGAATGCTGCCTGGGATGAATAACAGGCTGGTTGAGGGTGAACAAGCTGAAACTAAACCAAACAAGAAAGCATTATTGCTGGCTGACTCTGGGATTGGGATTCAAGCTGTTATGGAAGGGGGCTGGGCTCTCACTTAAAGACCAGACTATAGGTTAGGACTGCTCCTTGCTCTGCACTGTCCATATATTTTCAGGTGGAAGCAATGGCAAGGAATGCATCTGCACAATTATGCTTGTCCTGGCAGCTGCAAGTCTTCCTGTGCCAGTCTGACTTGGCAAGAGCTATCTATGCCTTGGTCACCATCAGGGCTTTTTTTGTCATAGAACGCACCGGAACAGTGTTCTGGCACCATTTTTTGATGAATTTTTCCAATGGAGTGATTTTGAATCGCCTGCGGGCTGCTTGTATGTCCGTGCTGATTGTGAGGGCGCTGCTCGGCTTGGGACACTACTCAGCTTGGGACTGGTGTGTGTGGTCGCACGCTGAGTGCTTAATGCCGACGGCGACCATTATGTTTATGTGTGTGTAGAGTGACTGGCTACGTGCAAAAGGTAAATAAATTATTTATTTCAAAAAAAATTGGTGAATTGAAAATCTTTTTTAGTGTAAAAGTGTGACTCCAAGACATGAGTTCCGGCACTTTTTTTTTTTTTTTTACAAAAAAAAGCACTGGTCACCATCATGTTTAGACTACCGCAATGTGTTCTACATGAAGCTGCCCCTGAAGATTGTCTAGAATCATCAACTGGTTCAAAATGCACATCTAAGTTTTTAACTGCTATACAATATTACATCTGCTTTGCAAGTAGTTACCAATTGCTTTTTGGGCTGAATTCAAACCTTAAATCCCTAAACTGCTTGTGTCAACCCTAAATTGTTGAATGGCCCCCACTCTCTTGGCTTTTAGAAAGGGTGTGCATTTGCTTTTTTATTGTAGTAATGTTGTATTATTTCAAACAGTTGTACACTGCCTTCTTTTAGCTTTTTAGCAGAGAAGGTTGCATATAAATGTAAGTAAATCCTTTTGGGCCATTCCCTCTATATTAAAGATAAATCATACACCATCATGACCAGAGAAAATTTGTCTCCTCTTGGAAGCTACACAGAAGCTTCATCTTTCATTCTAAGAAAGGTTCTAGCTCCTCTCATCATTGTAAGCACACACTTTAACTCAATCAAAGCTAAGGTAATATAATTTCAATAAAACCTTGAGTGCCAGTCTAGTGGGCTGTAAATGTCACAATAGTCACTGGGCATTAATACTTCCTGGGCATTACTGCTTTATTGTAAATGACCTACAGAATCAACAGATGTAGCTTAAATGCCTACAAGTATGTCTGAGATGATCATGACAAATCAATTGCAAATTAGTTTGAATCAGCATATTGAGGACATGTGAAACTTTGAAAAGAACAAGAACAGAGATTAGCAAGCTAAAGAATATGACTAAGTCATAAGTGACACGCTTATGTCTTAAAATAAAACAATTGCTAATCATAAGGATACATTCATAATTAAGTTGACCCTGGGAATTCACCTGGGTAAGTTTGGCATCTAGTAATGTATGGATTATTTCTAGATTCAAAACATTAGGTATCAAACCAAATTATAACATGACGATCAAATAGTAGAATGATCAGTATTATTTTATACAGTAGAACTTCAATGCTAAATTTGTGGGAACAAATGGATTTTAAGAATGTTCTGCAATCATATAACTGAAATAAAGGTTGCTTGACCACAATTTATAAAATAAAGCATTGAATTATGTAAGCCACCTCAAAAAAGGCAGGGTATAGCTATAATTAATAAACAAATAACATCTTCAACACTTGAAAGGCCCTTGTATGATTTTCAAGAATCCAGCACACTCAGTGGTCACTGCCTTTTTCTTTTTTAATGTGACCCTTGGCAGCTTTCAATGCCTCTGCTTATGCCATTGAGCTGCTGTGACAAGATCCCCAGAAAACTCTTCACTGGACTAATCACCACTTAGGCTAGTGCTACGTCAATTGCATGAGGTGTGCAGCAGAACTGAAGATTGCTCCATACAACAAATTATTATACTGTCCGAGTTCACAAATAAAGCAAGATAGCAGAACTAACCCTCTTGGGCAGCCCTGCATCAACCAGAGGGTCCTGTTTAACAAATATGTGCTTCAAGTTCATTCTCTATTCAATTAACCAAAGTACTTCATGAAAAGTATTTTTCTGGAATCCTAACTTACTGTCATGTTTTCGTATAGCACTAACAAAGTAACTTGTATGACTTTCCTGAGCATTTATTTGCTTGCATTTCAAGTCTCATGATCAGGTCCAAAAGGCCAAAAAAAAAATACTTCACCAAAAACCATAGATAAGTTTAACGCACTCATTTTAAACTCAAAATATAAAGCTCTGAATTGGCTCAGTTCATGACTCACTGCAGAGAGACTTCACAGATGCATGTCCTGTTCTTTATCTTCTAGATAAAAGTCTTGTATTGTATCTTTTCTTTAGGAAACAAGAAGTATTGGAAACTTCTTAGAGCAGACAAGCAAGCTAGGGTCACCCACCTGAAGACAATGTCCTGTTTGTGGGTGGGCTCACTTGTTTTATGCTCTGTTGTAGCAAATGCAGGCATTCTCCTAGGCAGCTGAGGGCAGCAGCAGAGGTAGCTTTTAAAAGCAGCAGATCTTGATCCAAGGCAGAAAGTGAGCCAGAACCTGGTAGGGATTCAATGGCTTGCACAAGGTTCCTCTGTTGTCCCTCCACCTGACTCATGACCTACAGGAAACACACACACACAATTCTATTTGTCAAAAGGTAGTCACCCCACTGCTTCCAACTTCTGATGTTCAATACAAGATCAATCCCTTGCACAAATCCACAATCTTAAATACCTTCTTTCACGCTGATAATATATATTACATGTATTTTGCATTCTTCTATGTTTGCCAGGTTCTCTTTTCCCTTTGAAAAAAGGTATTTGGGTCAAAGTAGTAGTTTAAACTGAAATCTTGCATACCAGATTTCATCCAGGTATCTCACAGAATAGCATTTTATACCCATTTCACGCTGCCAATTAAAACTACAACTCCTGTAGGAATGTGAGAAGAAAGCTGATCCACTACTACTGAAATTAACATAAAGTCATTAACATGCTCTCAGAAATTTACTTAATAGGTAATACTAAAGTTTCAATTTGCTGTACATTTTCTAAAAATCGTTAGACCATTATTCCTTTGTGCATGATTCCACCTCCTCCCTGCCTGTTTCCCATTTCTTCTTCCAAAAATCTACTTTAAAAAGATGGTCTACTCAAACATGATGACATAATGCCACTAATGTTCAGCCTTTTAAAAATATAGTATGCACAGCACAATAGTTATTGCCTTGCACTTTTTCTTTCATGTTCCATCTGGCACAAGGGACCAATTGCACTATGCAAAGTACTGCTAAGTACAAGAAAAACCAAACAGCCTCTATTTCAGCTGTTTTTGATGTCACAACACATAGCTTTATCTTTCTTAAATCTTTGAGTTCAAATTAAATCGTGACCAAGGGATTGAAAAGTTTCAAGTTCAGTTGCTGCTTACTCTACTTTTTCTTATGATCAGAGATTTCTGAGAAGGTAGAGCAATGCAACTAGGGCTTATATATATAAGACCCAGGATGTCCAATCTTTCGTACATGTACAAATGCTAAGTATACTGTTAAGTGTGTATGTGTGCGTGTGCACGCTAAATATACAGGTACAGATGCTAAATTACAAATTGTGGTTTTCTAAGTTCATCACAACAGTTCTATTTCAGCTTTCCCCATTACCTATTTAAGCTTTCCCCATTACTTCTACAAGTTAATTATCAATAACCTCAGAAATGTTCTCTGTTGTACCTATCCTTTGACCCATTTCTTTAGCGTTTTAGAAGTGCTCTGAATAAGCCATATTTCCATTTTCAGAAGCTTTATCTATGTGCATGAGAGTGTACACATGCACCCTTCAGAAAAAGTGATTTGTTATATTCATGATGAAACAAATTAGTCTAGTTCCATTTTGCATTTGTATCCCAAAGACAAGTCTGAAAAGTCAGTTTGATGCAAACAGCATACTTGCTAAATACCTAACAACCATACGTGTTTTTGCTACAAGCAAACTTCTGGCTGACCCACATGTCCCTCCAGCTGAACCCTTTGCCCAAATGTTGCACGCTTCAGATTATGAACCTCTAGAATGCAAGAGAAAAGATTCCTCTATTCTTTCCAATGGAAAATGTGTGCATTATACAGAAGGGAATGCTGGAAAGCATCCAAATCTAAATAACAGAATAAGATAGGCCACCAGAAGTGACCGATTTAAAGCTTTTCAATCATGCCTCAGGTCAGGTGGTTAATACTTTTGGTGTTAAACCACTAACCCTTTTGCAATAAGCATTCAAAGCATGCTGTCAGCAAAACTATCTAAAGGTGGTATCAAGCATACATAAGAATGGTTTATTGTTGATACGCAACAGGTACAAAATGCCCTTTGCAGCTCTCTACAAAATGTCAAAAGGCAGTCATTGCATCATTGTTTTATGGCCTTCTCTACTTTAAAAGGTTATGCAAGAAACTAGTTGCCAAGTGAATTTATCTGTGCATGAGACTAATTCTGGACTTGAAGACCAGTACATGAATTGAAAGAGTGACCATGCAGTATAGGGAGTCATTAGCAAGGACCCAAATCATGTGTCCCACCAAGTGGGATTTAGTAAAGTTTACTGAAGAGGAGAGAGATTTGGAACTGGACACTCTTTGGCACCTATATGGGATTTCTCTCTTTCCCACATATATGGGAAAGTGAAATATGTTTGTTGAAATCCTTACTTTGCTGGTCTCACTGGTTCAATCCAACACTGTAATAAAGACCCATGTTCCACAACCTAGTTACATTTAAGACATTCTTATCTGCTGTTCAACTTCAAATGCGGTCAAAACTAATAGTGGACCTAAAGTGGGTTGTAGTTTAGGTTACAAAATTCTGCTCCCCACTCCACACCCTCAGTACTACTGTGATTACTCAATAGTGCAACTTTCACTTTTAAAAATCAAGGTGGATTCAGGGCACTCACAGGTACCACCTCAGTAGCCCAACACTGCAGAGTGGAAGCATTAATGCTTTTATCTTCCAGAGAGCTCTTTTAAGTTGAAAAAATGCTGGCATCTCCCTCATTTATTCAGAGATTGTTTGTTAGAGTTCTCATTTCCCCCTACCCGGTCAGTCTTGATCAAAGCTATTAGAACCTCTGGAGCAGATCCAACAGAGTGGCAGCTTTCAGGCCACTAATAAACCAGAGGTCTTTATTATTTTTATTAGTGTTTATTGGAACGTGTATTTATGGAAGGGCTCTTTGCCCACAAAATCTGACCACCCAGAATATCTTGAAATGTAAATTGCAGAAGTTCAGAAGTACTTCCTGGGTAGTCTACTCCCTAGCATGTTTTCATCTGCCTTTCTCTGCGTGGAGGAGACAATACCTTTCCTTTCCCTTCTCTGCCTACGTGATGAAACTCCTTGCAAGTGTTTTTCCATGAAAGACAATTCCTAAAGGCAGGACTCCCAAGTAATTCCTGCAAGAGTTATATCCTTTGGAGTAAGGTGGCAATTGTAGGTTATATCTGAAGCAAGCAGCAGCTTAAAAAGATTAAGTGTGATGCACTTACAGAGCAAGATATTAAGGAGTGGGATAATTTCCCTTTGAGATCTGCAAAGAAAACCATGGTTTAGGCAAACCCTTTATATTGAAAGGACAGAGAAAGCCCAAGTAGTTAAAGCATGTAAGTTTGCGTGCAGTTAAGTCCAGCTTTGTTTTTAAGGTTGACTTAGGTTTTCTGGAGACTCCTCAGATGAAGAAGCTTCTAGGGCTGCTTGTTTATAATCAATTAGACAGTCTCTACCCACAAACTTATAATCTTTAAAAAAGGACACACGAGAAAAGGAATGAGGAGGGAAGAAGGGAAAAAAATTCTGTTAGCAGAGGTGGTAGAATGGCCGCCTTCTCCTCTTGCCTCCCTCAACAAAGCCAGCTGGAATGGCTGGTGGAAGTGAAGCAGGATGCACCATGAGGAAGGAGGTCTTCTTCAATCATTATATAAATATTGCATCAATATAAAGTGAAAACAGTAGTTATCCAAGCTCTAACCACCTGTACTTGGAGAAAAGTCAGAAACTGTGTGTGTGAGCCAACAGGAAGACACTACACATCTCCTACCTCTCTGACTTCATGAAGCTGACTAGGACACTGGTTCTTGGCTCTTCGGGCTGCTGCAGGAGATTTGTGATGGGTAATGGTGACTACTGATTGTCCACACTGATTCAGGCTTTTCTGAGAACTGAGAGATGTAGAGCTGGCTGCTCCAAGAGGCAACAATGACAAGCCTTTCATCCGTGATGTTGGAGTGCTCTGGAATAACCAGAAGACAGAAGTAAAAATTTTGACAAGAACATCTCTCACAGTGAGCTTTTTATACCTGCAAAAACATGAAAACACTGCTGCTAATATCCACTGAAGTTCTGTTTACTCTGTCCCTAAAATCTGAACATTAGCAGGGCCTGCTCCCACCAAGAACACGGCCAGTGTCGACCAGAGATTAGACAAGATGTTTCCATAATAGTTCAAGTTGGCTCTCTTTCCCATTTCCCACCAGCTTCCTACAGGGCCAAAATTAAGTTCATAGGAATAAAGTGGGAGTCTAGTCACCATCACTTCCATTCATACTAATCTTCATTCTCCACATATACCTGCTACTTTCACTCATTCTCATCTCCCCTCTTAAGCACTATTATTCCCTCATGGCTGAGGATCTTCTACCCATATTCCAACCAGCCCTTGACTCAATTAAAACACTGCATTTTCTCAGTGATCCTCTTACACTAATAGCAGCAGCAACACTTCACATTTATATCCTGATTTCAAATGTTCAAAGGATTTCACATGCATCATCACTTCCTCCAGTAGTAAGCTCAGCTGGCTAACATGTAGTCAAACAGGGCCACTGAGAGATTAAGAGGAAAATATCAGCATGCTGTGGGAAATTTCAAGTTCTGTGAAATTATAAAAGATATTTAGCAGAGGGAAACCTAAGGTGAAGGTTTCCTCATGACATTAAAGTCCAATCATGTCTGACTCTTGGGGGAGGTGCTCATCTCCGTTTCCTAGCTGAGGGAGCCAGTGTTTGTCCACAGACAGATTCCGTGGTCATGTGGCCAGCATGACGAAACATCAAGGTGCATGGAACACTGTCAACATTCCCACTGAAGTGGTACCTATTTATCTACTTGCATTTATATGCTTTCGAACTGCAAGATTGGCAGGAGCTGGGACAAAGCACGGGAGCTTATTCTGTCTGCAGATTCGAACTGTTGACCTTTTGATCAACCAGCTCAGCAGTTTAAACCACTGTGCCACCCACAGTCCCAGAGGGAAACCTAGGATGTCCAAAAGCCCTGCTCAAGACCAACCAAGGGAAAGTGCAAGGCAGAGTGTATCCTGAGGTGGGGTATAGAGGGAATTAAATATTCTATATGCAGGCCTGGCTGGAGTGACGAACAGGAGTATGTTACATTGCAACATTTTTTGCAGGTCTGGCATGTCTTCTTGTAATCCTTTTACAACAATCCTGGACAGCAGGTCAGTTTTATAATTTCCATATTCCTGATGAGGGCTGAAGCTGAGAAAGCAGTCCCTTGGTGAATTCGTGGAAGAAATGACATTTAGATGACAGATCTTCCAATTCATAGTTCAGTGTCTTTATTATTACAGAGATTCAGATTTCACCCTTCCTGGGGAAGCTTATAATAAAAAACCAGAAGTGCCATAAGAGCTTTAAAACAAAAACACAATACAAGCTAAAAATAGGAGAAACCAAAATCTAACAAAAGCAGTCTAACAACAGCAAAGCATTAAGAGAGCATTTGTCTGGTGCCAAAATTACATCAATATTAAATGACCAGAGAAGTATTCTGAGCAGAAGATTCCACAACTGGGTGCCACACTTGAGAAGGCCCATCTCCCACCCACTGCTCTCCTAAGCCAAAAAAGGATCTTCCATTAAGACCTTAGTAAATGGAAGGGTACAGATGTGGACAAGTAAACCTACTGGTAACCTGTTCCCAAACCCTGAAAGGCCTTAATAGTAAAAAAAAACCAGCACTTTGAGCCAAGAAATGGATCGGGAATCTGTGTGGTTGATAAAGCCTGCATAATATGATCTTAACACCTTGTCCAAGTCAGCAACCTTGAACCAACTGTAGCTTCTACTGCCTTACCTTTAATAAGGTGGGAGAAAAAGACAACAGCAGCTGCAATCTTAAACTTGCAAATAATCACACTTGACAATTACAAGTTAAAGAATACAGCAGATATGGCACCGAGAACCATCCCGTCCCCCATGGAAACATTTCTTTCCTCCTAGATCTGACAGGTCAGACCTTCACTGCTTGATGCAATCTGAAAAATGGAGCAAGAAAAGCACACAAGCAATAAGCTGTACTTTCTGACTACATTTTCTAGCTGCAACATCCAACTTCAATAATCTAGAAGGGCTCTAGACGCATCCATAGAATGCATATGAATTCTGCCAGGTGTGATAGATTTTGCAAATTTGACACAGCCTTATTGCTTCCATAAGGAACAAGCAAAACATGGAGCTGCTTTTGAAAATGGTTTAGAAACTGCACCTAATTCAAAATAGGTGACCCAAGTTTGTTAATGGGGACTGGCTTATGAGAACATATTAGGGCAGTCCTCTTCCCACTGCACTGGCTGCCAGTTGAAGTCTGGACCTGATTCAAAGTGCTAATATTAATATTCATAGCCTTAAACAGCCTGGGACCTGGTTATCTGAAGGAACACCTTGTTCCATATGTACCTGCCTGGATCCTAAGGTCATCTTCAAGGTTCCTTCTCCAAGAGCCCCCGCTCCAAAGGAAGTAAGGAGGGTGGCTACCAGAAGAAGGGCCTTTTTGGTTGTGACACCCCAGCTATGGAATTAGCTCCCTAAAGTGGTGCACCTAGCACCTACTCTCTATTCTTTTCACTGCCAGGTGAAAACCTTTTATTTGCCCAGTATTTTAACAGTTAACTTTTTAACTTTACTTTTTTAATACTGCATTTTTTCCTGTATTACTGCTATACCTCTGTGAGGATTCAGTTGAAACTGCTGTGTTCTTATCATCTTATGTCTTTCTTGTCTGTGTTGCTTTTAGCTTTTGGGAACTGCCCAGAGGGCTTTAGCTAGTAGGCAATATAAACATGAAATAAATGAATAAACCTTTTCATTAATTATCAATATGCGCTTCCAAATACCCCACATTGTGAGTAACCTGCAGTTTTCTGTCTACATACCCGAAGTCTAAGCTATACTTTAGGATTTCAAACAAATTTACCACCTACCTTATGCAAAAACATTCACTAATTTGGCTTCAGGACCATACCAGATATTTGAAGATTTACCCACTTGAATTCTAACACCCCTTTGGTAAGAATGGAAAATGTTTTATTTATTAGAAGAGGAAGTCTGAGGTTGCAAGGAAATGATCTGTCTTGCTTCAAGGTGAAACCAGGGCCTGGGAATGCATTTACAGGGGTCTACCCTTCATCATAAACCTGCTATCCTCTTAAATGTATTGTATTTATAACTTTCATTACCCCCATCTGTCTGGGGATGATGGAAATTTTTGTCTACTACATCTAGAGTGTATCAGCTGGACTAGAAGAATTTACTGGAATAAGTTCCTAATAGGTGGGAATTTAATGACTCCTGATGGTTGTTATTGTAGTAAGGAAGGGGGCTGAATGGATGGTATTTCAGGAACTAATCTAAGTATCTCATTCATTCAATGGAACTAGTATCTGAAAAAAGTTTTCCAGATGATGCTAGCCACCTCAATGAGACAATGGAGGATATGGGCTAAGGAGAATGATAGATGGATTGAGACAGAGAGGTAACTTCTGCAGAGGGGCAATAAACAGGAACAGGGGATTGATGGGCCAAAACATTTAAAATGAAAGTGAATGTATCTGAGAGATGAAATATCAAGGAGGAAGCTTGCTGCTGAACTGGTTTCTATCAGGAGTTTATAATCTGGCTTCATTGTAGGTACATGTGGAAATCATGGAAATCCTCTAAGCAGACTTGAAACTTTGGAATACAGCAGGATACACTCCTGATAAACAGACCATTTCAACTTATATTAGGAAATAGTAAGGGAGTGTTGTGTTGAACTCCACAACAGTCAGTAAGAGCTCCCTGAAAGTTAACAAGCAGGCACGTCCTCAACTAGTACACACGGTATCATTTTGCCATCAGTCACGAAAGGCATACATTTGGAATAGCATGCAGACATGGATGGAGAGCCAACACACAAGGCAATTCTAGGGGAGGGCTTCATTCAGCAAGCTGTGCCATGACTTGCCTTCCTGTTTGAAATCCTAACCTATGCTTTGGAATTTATACTAATGCAATCTATAGTTTGGTATCATCTTCAAGTCAAACTTCTATGAGTGTAAGCGTCAACTGACAACTATTTCTATGACGTCTAAGTGCAATTAGGTAAAAATATCCCTTGCAAATCAAAGTCTGTAAAAACTTGTTTCTGACAGACATGTTTCTAGAGGAAATGTGAATTATTTTCACTTAATAATAAGCAGCTCTTCCAGGAAGGAGTTAAAAAAAAAAATCTAGTTTAGATATCACATTCATTCAATGCAACTTAAATAACAACTTACCACTTATTCTATGAAATCTAATAGCTGTTTCCAGAAAAGTATGAGATTTGAAGAGCACTGGTGCCAAATATAGTGCAAGGTATTCTTAAACAGAAATGTCCTAATAGGTACCTTAAGTAGAAATTTTGTCCAGTCTCATAATCAGGGTTTTCCTCACCCTGAATGCAGATGGTATGTACAAGTATCCCAGCTCAGTAAGCATGTTTAATGTCCTGTCTGATATCCAGAAGACTAATACCCAAGCAATAAAGTACAAGAGTATTACAAAGCCAATAAACTTCTATGATTTAGGAACAGAATGTAAAAAAAAGTAATAACATGTCTCATATGCCCAATAGCTCCTTGTTTTACCCCTACACAGAAACTGATACCATCTCTCAATTTACCAGAAATGTACATTTGTTTATTTTAAGCAGAGAGCTTTGCATCCTGAACATCAGTAATTGAACTCCTTGAATAGATCATATTACAAGCTTTGTGACTAAGCCCTTTTCTCTTGCAGAAAACATCAAGGAAGAGGCAAGTAAGAAGCTTCCATTAAATGAAGTTGGAGCAAAATGTTGAGATACTCTTAATACATTTTTAAAAATATTTTTTCCTTGTTCTCACATATGTTAGAATATAACCTTTCTCTTCTTTCTATTCACACTTATCCAAACCTGGCAAAAGGAAAAGATAATAACTGATTTTAACACAAATGAAGAAAATTAAGCTCTATCTGATCCTATTGCAGATATTGCATGTGCACCTTATCATTAAATATATAACTTTCATGCTATGGTTCTCTCTGTGGGATTTTCCTTAGCTTTAATGAAGAGGACATGTTTTTAGACCCGGTAAAGGTAAAGGTTTCCCCTTGACGTTATGTCCAGTCATGCCTGACTCTAGGGGGCGGTGCTCATCTCCATTTCCTAGCCGAGGGAGCCAGCATTTGTCCACAGACAGTCTCCGTGGTCATGTGGCCGGCATGACTAAACACCAAAGTACACGGAACGCTGTTATCTGCCCACCAAAGTGGTACCTTTTTATCTACTTGCATTTGCATGCTTTCAAACTGCAAGACTGGCAGGAGCTGGGACGGAGCAACGAGAACTCACTCCGTTGTGCAGATTCGAACCAGCAACCTTTTGATCTACCAGCCCAGCAGCACAGCAGTTTAAACCACTGCGCCACCTGCAGTCCCTTTTAGACCCAACAGATGTGGCTAAAAGGCAATCAGAAGTAAGACCTATTTTCCAAAGTTCCTGGCATTCCTAGAAGCTGCTGCAACAAGCATGGAGAAACACCTCTTTATTCAAGGCCTCCATGAACAGCTCTCAGCCTGAAATGGATTCTTCCATTCCTCCCACACCCACCATTTCTGACCTATAATGCAAAACAGGGTACCTATCAGGGTGAACACAAGGACTTCTAGGTCTGTCACATTCAGAATGTTGCTGGGCACTTGTTCCATTTTTGCATTTTCAAAAGAAGCAAGTCAGATTTTTGTTATTTAGTCACTTGTTTGAGAACATATTCTTTTAAAACACAAAAGGGCCAGTGGTAGTAGTTCCCCCTTAAAATGCAAGTTTGTTTGCTTAAACTGAAAGGATTTTGTGTAAGATTCTATTTTTCATTGCCTCCTCTATGTAATTTGTGTCATCTTCTGCCCAAAAGTGGCAATACCTCAATAATTTGATCCTATCAGGAAAGTTCCTACTTGGTTCAGAGTGACTTAAAAATATGGAGGCCTAGGCAAAAAAGATGGAAACTTGCTGTTTTTATTGGATTAGCATTTCTAGTTACAACCTTCACTTACACCAAATGACATGTAAGAATACTATTTCCTGACCTATAATTATTTACCTTTGAATTACTTTCTGTGTGGTGCTTGGCACAAGATCGAAGCTGAGTCACCCAGTACGCTCTTTCCTTTGTATCACCAGCTAGAAATACAAACACAAACATAATCTGTAATTTATTTTTTTCTTTTTAAAAAATTAACACATTTTGCTACTACAAAGACCCCCTGATCATCATATTAGTATGATGATCACCATACTAAAGCTGACTTCCTGGTGTATGGCATTTTGATAATCCTTGTTGTTTTAATGTAATGCATTTAGCAGAGATAACAAAGGGTGTGATTTTTTCCTGTGATTTAAACAAATATTAATCAATCAGTATGTGTAGGGAGTTGTGTTTTTTTTCCATGTGGAAGCAAATATGTCTACAAACAAGAAATGGTAAAGTTCAGGCAAACTTCTCAAATAATTCTAAGAACTGCCTAAACTGGCACTTTATAGATCAATCAACTTTCTTGAAGAATAGTTTTTTTTAGTTGCAAGTTACTGAATTCTAACTTCAATGGGTAAGTCTCAAAAGTTAAATGCATCTTAAATCAACATACTAATTCAGAGTATGAGCAACAATAAGCCCAAACAACATTTTAAAGAAAGTCAAATAATGGTGGTATGTGGTGTAATGTTTAGCAAAACTTTAGTCTTCCACAAACTGTTGTCCTCCAGATGTAGTCTACACATCTGGAGTTACAGTCTTCACAACACCTCTGGACATACCCAGTCATCTGAAAGACATCAAATTGGAGAAACTTGGACTATAATACAGTTTCTTTTGAAATGCCAGCTTTTTTCTTCTTTTTTCACTGTAAAATTTAAGAGAGGAATAAAATGTATACATATTTGCTCCACACAAGCTTTCTATGTGATAATTATTTTAAATGCATCTATGTTTTTCCCCTCTAGTTCTGGAGACTGGTCATTCAGTATCATACAAACCTAACATGGAGAATAGCTTGGCACCAGAACTCTTTTACAGAAGGAGAAAGATGACGACATTGCAACCCCATTAGTACACTAATTTAATCCTAGAAGAAACTTGAATCTATTACAAAGGCTTATTTTATTTCAAGCATTTAATACTTAGTCACTGGTATAATAATAAATGTTTCTTTAAAAGAAATGTGCCATAGTCACAAATAGCATAATGGGTTGTAAGCAACAGGTGTCTCTCCACCAGAAAGCTGCCACCACCCAAGATTCTCCCCTCCTTTTGCAACACCTTCAAATCTATTCCAATGAAGATTTGAAAGATGTGTGGGGAAGGGAAGAAGGGAAACTTCCACTGCACAAACAATATCAGATACAACGTGTCACCCAAAATCTTTGCATATTATATATTAGGAAAATTCATGGCTAAAGTTATACATTATCAGCCACTGGGCAAAACCCAATACTGTACAAGCAGACTTCCCTTCATGGCATGGAACTTTTCCCTCCCCACTGCAGTACCTCCCTAGAGCAGGTACCTGTGCAATCTACTTGTGCCACCAGATTTAAACCATTAAAGCTACTTCCCATCCTGTACTTTGGTTCTGCCAGTTGAAGTACCAGTAATAGACCATGTTCCAGATTATGAGAGAGTAAACATCACTTTTTATAAACTGGTTCTAACATGAGCCAGGTTGCCTGCCACAGCCCCAGAACATTATAGCCCCAAGATTCTATTTCCATTTTCTTCTACTGTGCAATAAAGGTTTGTCTTTTGCACTTTTTAAAACTAAAATTTGCCATATTTAAGCAAACTCCAACTGGTGCATGCAAATGACAGGAAAGACAAGTTCAAACTGTATGTTTAATTTTTACAAATTTAGAACAGACTACTGTACCTCTCAGTTTATACATTTCTCCATTAGCAGAGTATACCACAAACATGTTTGGAGCTTCATCACTGAGGGAAACTATAGCCCCAGCTAAGGATAATACCCCTCTTGGCTTCTGGTTTTTACTTTGCTCATTCACAAAATATTGTAGAATTCCAGTCTCAAAATCCAGCATGAAGTACCTGTTGATGAAAAAAATAGGAAAGTACAAAGTAGTATAGCATTTACTGTACAGAACCTGAAGAAGTTCTAATGATTAAAATGGAAGGGGACTAGAACTACAGTGGTACCTCAGCGCACGAACGCCTCAGTTCACAACCAAATCAGGTCGCGAACAGAAATTTCAGAAAGATTTTGACTCAGGTTGCAAACTCCACATTGGGTAACGATCTCACGATCGCGCCCGTCTTCCCTGCACGGATCATGCTGGGGGGGGGGGGGGTGAGATGGCCACAATCATGCCCTTCTCCCACCACCAGCGTGCCTGTGATCACACCCGTCTTCCCTGCATGAGCGCGACCAAGATCGCGCCTGTCTCCCCACCCCCGAGCGCACCCATGATCATGCCCAGCTTCCCTCTGATTAATATATATATATATATATATATATATATATATATATATATATACACACAGAACAGATTAATCTTATTTACATTGAACCTTATGGGGGAATTTGGCTTGGCTCACGACCAATTTTGTTACTGATCAGAGTCGTGGAACGGATTAAATTCGTGAGCCAAGGTACCACTGTATTTCCTGCATACACAGTACTTGTGTCTTCTGTTGCTGCCAGGTTCCACTTCTACATTTGTTCAGTAACTCTTACTAACAGCTTGAAAAGCAGAAGATTCTTCAATAACACAGTTACTGAAATTTATTCCATTATCTCTCCATTCTGCCAGCAACCATGACAAAATTTATGCATGCTCAATTATTTCATATTTTCACTCTACAATGTAACTAGGGAAGGGGCAAGAGGGACATCTATCGATATTAAAGGAGAGGTGACTTTAATTCATATGGGGAAATGGCATGGTTATGTTGAGGCCAGGCCAGGCCAGGCCAGGCAAGGTCTTTATGTATGAGAACCAACAGAATGGAGGCTACAGGGCAATGAAATTGGTGGATGGCACATCTTATGTTTTACTTCCTCAGCAGACATCTATCTCTGAGATTATAAGAGTGTTGAATATTTAAATAAAAAACAGAACACCATCCTCCCCCAAATGAATATAGCTCCAGTGTACTAAAAACTCCTAAGACACGACACAGGTTTCAATCAAGCTGCTCGCCAACAAATACTTTCAGACAAAGGCAAAATGCCAGGAGATAAGCGTAAGAAAATCAAGATTAATTGACAAAATAAAACCAAACCAGCCCTTTCCCCTACCAATTAAAAATACAGCAGAACTCCAGTAACACAAATGGGTTTATTCAATGGATAATCTTCATTTCTAAAGATATTTTAATCTTTCAGTATTCCAGCTAAAGCAGACAATGGGATGGAAGTTATCCACAATTAGTTCTTACTGAAATGAATGAGACAGGTCTGAAATTGAGATAGTTGTGACTTGCATCATACTGATTTCTATAGGAGCACAGTGCAATTAATTTGGTCTGAATCCAACCTTTATGTCTACTCCTAACTAGCTTTCAAAATTTGGTGCAAATTACATTTTGAATCGGAAAAATTCTTTTGCGTTATTTTCAATGATTTCCCCTCACTCATAACCACATTTAATTGGCTGTCAATGGATTCCAAGGGGGCTATATTCAGGTAAGTGTCCTTATATTACAGCTTTATAGTTAAAAACAAAGGATGTACTTAGCCTACATTCTCTGTATAAAACCTATCTAGAAAAGATACCTTGAAGTAGTATAAGGCAAAATCCCCCCAACATAAAACCATTCTTTTGAACACTGTATTTTGAATACGGTATAACCTTGAGGTTCAAGTTCTTTCTTTAAGGTTCAAATAACAGGTCCAAATTCATTTTTGTTGGTACATTAGCTTATAATCCTGACTCTGCTGGAAGGCTCACACTGCATCTCTACTTCAGTTTGTCATATGTAAAACTGGAATCTGTCAGGGATGCTTTTACTGGAGTCCTGTATTCAGCAGAGTATTGGACTCAATGACCCTATAGGCCCCTTTCAACTGGCCTATGAACTTCTGTTACCTCTCTCGTAAGAGAACAAACAAGACAGAGACAGTAAACCACTTGACAAGTGTAGTGTATAAATTATCCATAACATATTCAGTAGCAGAAGCAGCAGGTTGCACTGAACATGAGGTGATCTTGCTTACTGATTACCAAACTCATGTGCATTCTTTGTAACTGAACTTTGGCCTTTACGATAAAATATGCAAAGCCAAATTCACAGTCCAAGCAGAAGCCCACAGGGCTCACTTTGTTCAGACAGATCTGTTAAACTTCCTTTTTCCCATTAATAAAGCAACTAGCAGAAAACATTTTATCCATGTTATAATTGCCAGTGTTCTACATAGTTTGCTTTAGAATAGACAATACTACATTAACCAGCATATTGCTCAGTAAAAACACATGCACAAGGTAAGATCCAGCAGTAGTATTTTAAAATGCAAAATGCCAGAAAGATGCACATTGAGTTAGCTACTGAAATTTTGCACTTAAAATATCTATAATCATTGTGCAATAGGATAGATATATAAAGTACACCATCTTGAGTCAGTGCAATTCTGTATTGAGTCAGACTAGTGTCCTCCCCCCACCCCAGACCTTCACAGTTCACCTTATATTTTAACACATACTGTACTCAGCAAGAATTTCTGCCAGACACCAGCAAATTAGCAATGATATAAAAGAAAAGCATTAACTTGCATAGACAGATAACCCCACTGCCATTTTCTGCAAATGTAAGTATATATGTACATGCATGTTATGTATACATTTACATTTATTAAATCCAATACTTTAAAGATGTTCTGCTAAATAGAATATCATATAAATAATTAAGGAAAGACTGTAGGAAGAGCAAATACACTAACACAATTTTTAAAAAATACCCCAATACCCATCTCTACAATCTCTACATTTGCTTAAATGAAGTCCTAGTATGCTTCCCAGTGTGATTAAACTTCCAAACCACGGAGTCACAGGGTGACTTTTACACATGTTTCATGTTCTTATATTATGTAGGAAGGGCATCCTTAACACACACACACACACACACACACCCCCATGCAAAGTTGCTATAAAGAAGAATGAAGAGCAGGTTTCAATTCTGGCTTATCACTAGCAAGCAAACATACTCATATATGCTGCCCTATCTTTCCACTTTGTTCATCCTACCAGAAGGACCAACCAGGAGGCCACTATTAAGGAAAAGCTTAGTATCACATCCAAAGCAGGATTTCTGGCTTAACACTCATCTAGCTTCTTAGAAGCAACAGCAAAACAAAAACAAAAAAGCCACTATTAAAGCAATGGTAGTTTGGTTAATGGCAGCACAATAGCCTAGTCTCACACAACAGATCATGGGGATACACTTGCTGCAGTGACAACTTTACAGATGTTTTGCTTGCTTATTTGTTAAAGAGGTTAATTATGTTTCCCCATTGGATTGGTACACTGAGGAGAAAGATAGCCAGCCTCTAAAGTCAAGCTTTAAAAAAAAAAATCGTACTTGTGCAGCAGCAACTTATCATCAGTGATGGCACAGGCACTGGCCAATAGGAGCTCATAATTATATTTGTGCAGCCACATTCCATGCAGCACTGCAAACAGCAGTGAAATCTT
Source organism: Varanus komodoensis (assembly GCF_004798865.1). Classification (NCBI taxonomy): domain Eukaryota; kingdom Metazoa; phylum Chordata; class Lepidosauria; order Squamata; family Varanidae; genus Varanus; species Varanus komodoensis. Next base: position 23,886,095 of record NW_025335269.1, on the reverse strand, counting down.
AGCTGTAAGAGAAGCGGCACTGCTTTTCCCAGCATCAACACAATTATTTTTTTCTATGTTGAGAAAATGCAATTTGTCTGTAGCAGACAAGGTAGCTGGAGGAAGACCAGCTGGGGGAAGACCATGGTAGTTGACCTCATTAAATAACAAATGCCCAACAAATGTAAATCCATTGCACAACAAAGCTATTGTCTGCAAAGGTCTCCACATTCATCTAACCAGCTTTTCACACTGCTAGCATTATATTTAGCCCCAGTCAACTGGTTTTGCTTCTCACTTGGAAGACACCCTTCTGAGACACAGTTGGGACCAGTTCCAGGCTGGCTGCATTATATTTCAGCAGGAAGCCATCTGTGGCATCTCCTACTCTTGCCTAATGGCATGGCCTTCTTTATTTGTAGCAATCACTGTTTCCAATCATAATATTAAAAAACAATACCAGCACAGAGCTATGTTATTTTTCTATAAACCAGACCTTAAACAAATAATCTTTGGCTCTCAATTGCTGAACTAAACAAAATAATAGTTGACCAAGTTACAAAAATTGTCCTGATTCAACACTATGGTATGAAATCATGTTCAAAGGCCAACATACTCATTCAGTAAGATGCTAAATAAAATGTGGCTTAGGAAACAGAGGCAAGATAGTAGAAACTAGAGTTGAGCAACACTGAATGCAGTTGCTGTTATTATCTTAGTTTCAGATTTAGAAACACTCTTCAAGTCTATCAATTGTTTGTTTTTGTTTTACAAGACTTCCATTGCACCTTTCAGCCCCTAAGGCAGCTTCTAGATTATTTATTTATTTATTTAGGAAGCTTCTCTGCCGCCCCATTCGCCGAAGTCTCAGGGCGGCTCACAATAATAAATAAACACAATATAAAAACAATACAATTTGAGTCGACCTGGCCAAAAAATAAAATAAATAAAAGAGATTTAAAAAAGAGAGAGAAAGATACAGTCTATCAGTTAAGTCATTTGTGGGAGGAGCAGCACAAAATGGCTTACTTGACCTAGGACAGGTTAAAATGCACTGCCACAGCAGGAGGTGTCAAAGAATGGCAAAATAAAAGTGTTTCTGCTGCCTTTGTGTAATTCATAAGAGAGGAATCAACCATTTTCCACAATCTGGGTGCAGCACTGAACCGGCCCATTCTTCATGTCCCCACCATATACTCCTCCAAAGATGAGGCGATACAGAACAGGACCTGAGGTACTGAATATAGTGCCTGAGCAGCAGCACCCTCTTGCTTGCTAGCTAAGACTGAATAAACCCTAGAACAATGTTCTCAAGTCCCATCCTTTCAAGGCTGCCATTGCTGAAGCAAGTGAAAATGGCTGATCGGTCAAACAGAACAATGACCTATTTCCTCTGACCAGTTCCCAGGGTAGACTGTCCACCAAGGTGATCAGTCATTTCACTTACAAAGCCAGGCCCAAATTCCGACTGGAAAAGATATAAGGCATTATCCAAAAAGCCTAGAGTTAAGCCACCAATACCTCATAATAGCAAAGCAAGGACAGGCTAGTAGTTATCCATACCAGTGGGTTCTGATGATCATCTTTTTTCCCAGCAACAAACTAGATTAGATCATTGCTTTTTTCAAATCAGTTAGTAAAGGGATGATGGTCACAAATGCCATTATTTATCTAAGCTCGGAGTGCTCTGACTTCTTTCATAAGCCAGAAGAGTCAAAGGGCCTAACAAGATGGCCACTAAACTCCAAATATCTTGTCCACATCTTTGAGTAGAACAAGATGGAAGCTACACATCAAAATATAACAAATATAATCCAGATATAACATGCACATCCCTGGAGCAGTTCCAAATGTGAAATTTAATTTGGAGCAGATGTTAGCAATATTACTGGCAGGCTGTTTAGCAAATTCATCACAATGGGCCACCACAGGCTCCACTTCAGAGATAACAGTTCCTTCATGAAGCAGCTCCATGAAGGAACATTGAGCTGATGCAAAGGCAGTGGAAATGTGAGATTTCTTTGACCACCACCAAACAGGCTCTAAAATTTGCTTCTTCTGGCATTTGGTCATACTCAGCCCAAGTCTTCCTTGAACACTGCTGTCTCTCCAAACTTTTCATTGCCTTCAAGTCTTCAGAAAACTGGGGAGCTTGGACTCTGGTCAACTAAACAAGGTGCTCAGGTGCAACAGTATCTAAGGGCTGGTCATTCTAACTTGGGCAGAGATCAGCCACCTATATTTTACCAATGGAATTCTACAAAGACATTGTGCATACTGATAAACTGTTATATAGAAATGAATAAAAATAAATAGGGTGATAGGATGCTAAGAACCTTGAAGAGCTTATATCCTATGAACCAGCATTTTTGCCTATATATAATACCAGCCCTTGCTAAAAATGCATCCATTTTACATTCTTGAATTATTACGTTCAATTATTCATTCAGCCTTTCTCACAAAATGACTGTTGTGCTAACTGGGCATAAATGCTGTTTCTTTGATCTTAGCAAGCACAGTATATTAGGCTTACATTGGCTTTATCAACAGGATTTAACACATTATTATCCAAGTACATCATAATACATGCCAGTTTGCTGTCCGGAGAATGAAAAATAAGCTGTAAATAGCTAGGTTTAAACCAAAAATCTTTCACATCAAAATCTCTCAGAAAAAGAGCTAATAAATACATTTGTAATCCAGTTTCTCAGCCTCTTACTGGCATGTAGCAAACTCTGCTGTTATGAAATAGTTACAGCTTCATTCTTCTTTGTCAGTAACTATATAACAAAGAGCCAGTTCAGTGGTTAAGAGTGTGGGACTGGGACTCAAGTAATCTGGGTTCTAGCGTCCACACAGCTGTGAGTCGTCCAGAGATAAAAATGATTGGACAGGCTAGAAATATCCCAAATAAATGGAACCAACTGGGTGACTCTGGGCCAGTCACAGACACTCAGCCCAACCCACCTCATAGGGTTGTTGTGGGTATAAAACTGAGAACAGGAAGAAGAGAATGATGCGAGCCTCTTTTGAGTTCTTTGTAAGAAGAAGGCAGAATATAAATTTAATAGACAGACATAGTTTTAACTTCGAAAGGGGTAGTCAGGCTAAACTGTTGCAGCACAGACAAGTTTATACAACATGAGAACCAACCCTGCAAACAACCTATAGTGTACCAGAAGATGATTGGGCTCACAGTAGGCTGCCCCCCACCACTTCTGCCTCAGTTCTCCCACATCTCAGGGAACTTTGCACATAAACCCATCTTGTCTCCAGCCCCTGCTCCAATCGCAACCCCTTTTCTGTCTCAACCATTTCCATCTTTCCCCATGTTTTCCTTTCAGAGCTTCTTTGTGATGTCTCCCAGTGACAGTCCCTCCTAAGAGCCCAACAGACACACAGTTTGCTACCTTAAAGGCTTGGGACCCAGATACTTGAAGGAACGCCTGCGGTCATATTTGCCCTCCCACCCCTTGAAATCGGCAGCAGGGGCTCTCCGGGAGCCCTCCAGAAGAGATATAAGGAAGCAAAGTACCCGGAGGAGGGCCTTCTCTGCGGTGGCGCCCCATCTGTGGAATGCGCTCCCCAGAGAGGTCCACCTGGTGCCAATATTGTTTTTTTGGAGTCAGGCCAATACCTTTTTATTCAAACAGTATTTTAATAATCTTTAATATAGTTTCAATTATGCAGCCAGTGTGTTTCCAAGATTTATTTGTAAATTGTAACTGTAAATGTTATTCTATTTGTTTTATTTATGTTGTGAGCCGCCCCGAGGCTGTGTAGCAATGGGGATGGCATATAAAAACTTTAAACAAATAAATAAATACCTTTAAAAATAAAGTGACCAGAAATGTGTCTAAATATTTTCATGGTATTGAGTTGGACAAAAAGCTAAGCCTTTCCTGGTCAATGCCCAAGTAAAATCAACACAAACCTATTTAACCCTGTGAAAAATCTCCACAAAATTACAAAAATGTTTGCACATACTTCTGATCCCTAAACAATCATTTTTAAAAAGTGGCAAACCAGTGACAGCTGCCCCAATGGAGTATTTCGGAACACTGGAGGGGGGCTATCACTAGAAGATGACATGAAAAGGCTTCAAAAAAAAAAAAAAAGGAAGGAAGGAAGGAATTATTGGTGGCATCCAAAAAGCAGTTCAATTGGAACAGGAAAAACAAGCCAGTAATGGGCACTTCAGGGTGGTGTTTGGCAGTGGTAGAATAGCTATCACTGGCAATGGTGAGCGCAGCAAAAATGGCAAGCATTTTCTGCCAAGCTGAACCCACAATGGAATGATCGGCCATATTTGGACAGCACAACAACTCATCATGGGTTACTCTAAAATTTTGGTGCTTGTTGTCAAAAAGCAAGTGACCATGCAGGAGGCAGTCCAGCTTGTAACATCATGCTGCATCATGACTAGTTAGCCACAATGGGTTGTCAGGCTTATATACTCAAGGCAGTGCCTCGGCCTCTTAAAGACTAACAAATTTATTCTAGCCTAAACTTGCATGGACCCTGCTCTCTCTGTATCCAGTGAAGCAGACAGCATCCATGAAAGCTTATGCTAGAACAAATCAGTTAACCTCAGAGCCGCTATGCCTCAAGACTCATTGTTTGTTGTGTTTGCATTTGCCTATCTAAAAAGAACTCCATCTCCATGGTAACTTACACCATACCAAAATCCACAACATAGTTACTTCAAATTGACTTATGCTTCCAACAGGCTTGTTTTCACCTTGTATTTTGTAATGTAAGAATTCACCTCCAGGAAACTAGGTAGGAAATATTTGAAAATAATATGGTTCTAGTTTTTTCTTTTCTTTCAATCTCTCAGTCTCAAATGTTTGTGTAGATAAACTAGTACTTGTGTAGTACTTTTGGCACAACTAAATAATAAAGCTGATGGTAGAACTCACTTCTAGTACTCAGGAGTCAAGGGAAGACCTCCATTCTAGTAGTAAATTGGAAGGTGGGGATGAGAAGTTTAAAAAGGGAGGAACCAGCTGCTCTCATGCCCAGCGTCAGGGTTTACTTTCCTTCAACCATACAGGTCCTTTCTAACTAAGGCAGAAAACAAGATTTCCCCTCCTACAAGGAAATGTTCTTTCATCTTCAATATGGCATGCTGAACCACTCTGATAAGTAAATTCACAATCGTTACTAGCCTACTGAAATGTTAGTGACTTGTCTCATATGTGAATATATGATATAAATATAATAAATAAATATGCAAAGTTAAAACCACTGGTGTGGGGGAGGTATCTCAGCCCACACCAAAATCAAGCTTCTGGGATTATTAAAGAAAAAAGAAAATGTAAGGAAATACACTGGAGTGTGTGCATCACATGGGGGAGGGAGGAGAATAGAAAGGTTTACCTTGATGTAACTTCCAAAAGAGCAAAAAAAGGAATCCTAATCACAAGCAGAACTGTAAAGAGTCCGCCAGACACTCTCTGGAAAAACACTTAAGCAAATCAAAATTATTTCCATTCTGGAAATGTTTAGTAAGGGCACCAGTGCTTCTTTTCCATGTAATACAGGAGCACCTGCCTGAAGTTCTTAAAGACTGTCTAGCTTAAATGTACAATGTGAGGGCAGAGGACTTCATGGCCACCACACCTTGCACTGGATGTACATAAACCTCTGTGTTTAGAGGCTTATATGCACTGAGGGCAGGGAATGATGGATTACACCCCAGGCTGCCCATCAAACTGACAGTGCAAACCTATATCTACTCAGAAGGAAGTTGTAGAGAATTTAATGAAATAGTCAATGTGTATATAATTAAGTTTTTACATTTCTCATTTCCCAACTGTATTTACCTAGCAAGAAAATCTTCAAAGCTATAAAATTTGAAAGCAATACACTTTGAGGTTTCTTTTTTTTTTTTTTTAAGTGCTAACCCATAACAACACACATCTGTGATAGAAATCCTTTCTGAATTCCATAGCATCATTGCTTATTTACTTAGGCAGGAACAAAATATAAAGTGACAAGGATGGCTATACTTAAATCTAACTCAACTGAAGAAATCAAACCATGTATGTAAGATGCTCTATTTGTCCATACACATCCAGATACATTAAAAGCACTTTTCAATTTGGTGTAAGAGCATTCTCTGAACAGTTATACTAGCTCATAATCTGTTATCTTTAGAACCAATGTATTCCTCAAAAACCTGCAAGCTAACACTATCCTAGAATGCTGCACTGACATCAATAAATAATGGCTATGGTTCAGGCATTTCCTTAAGGGGTTCCAATCACCTATCATCCACTACATCTTAAGCCGCTTTTGAAGCTTCCCAAGTTTCAAAATCAGCTTTTTAAGCAAACTGTGAGAGACATACCTTTAATGGGAAAGGTCAGTAGCTGACAAAGTTAATAGTACTTCTCAGGAAACATGCAGTAAAGCCTCAGGTGGTACAGCCTAGGTACAGAAGTAAAAACTGTCTTTAGTTCTCCTAGTTTTAAAAGTAGGATTACTGACAAAGGAGAGACATTGGATTGATTTGCACATGGTTGGCTGCTCCTATGTAATTTAGTTCACAATGAACAAATGTGTGCCTGATGTGTGTGGTGGTCATTTTACATATGCAGCTCCTGATGAGAGAAATTGGAAGTTGCAGAATATTAAGCAAATCCAGAGGTCATGGAGTATTCAAAGGTAAACAAGCCTCAAATAAGTCACCATGACTGAATCACATGACGCAAAGTAACTCCCAATCATGACTGGAGTGCTGCATATTGAAAATGGTGGCCATACATGCCATGGCTCATCACAGGTCAATGTTTTTTTCATGTTATGAAAAATGGTCCATAGACTTGTTTAGCATATAGCCCTAACCCATGGTTTATTTAACCAATAGTTTGTCTTATCCAAGGTTATCTGACAGAATATCAAACCTATGGTTGTTTCCCTCCTCCACTGTCCACCCCCTCACTGTTTCCCATATGCCATTGTGGTTTTTTATCTGTGGTACGCAGAGCAGCTGAGGGGATGGCACTGTTCTCACCTGCCACCTCTGTAACCTGGCAAAACAACCCATGAACATATGTAACAACCACCTATGGTTTAAACAACCTGCAGTTCCTAACTGGACAATAAATCATGGGTTCTATTTCTAGGTTGTTTGTGGTTAACAAACCAGGACTTGTTAGTATGGGCGGGTTTGCACATCACAACTCAGAATTCAAAAATGCATGAATTAAATAAACATCTGAATCCTGTTCCATTCAAACCATGTCATATTCACCCACTATGAGAACTTGATCATTCAAAGGATAACTACCTGCTCAGGATTTGGGAGGGAAGGGAAAAGGAAAGACCTAAGTTATTTAGCCACAGAAAATGATAAACTGATTGAACTTTTCTTTCTGTAACCTCCCCCAAGAAAACTGGAGTTCTAACAACTGCTTGGAAGACTCATGAAAGGCCTTTTAAGCTGTATGTAGCCCACAGGTTAACCAGATCTGAAGCGGTACAATCTAGATTTAACAGAATAAACAGTATAGTAACCAATTCTCAACAAGGTTTTTTGAGTTGTTACAAGTCACTCTTCATAAATGCTAGTAAAAATACTGAGCTGAGGTACTAGAAGTATCTCTTTCAAATTCAAATAAACCTGTAATCTTTGTCCAGATGAACTATTTCTGCATCTTAAATGTAGCAAAGTTAAATATATTGCTGCTTGAATACAGAGCAAGCCTTGCCAATAATCAATACAGCTTTTACAAGAGGGTGTTGTCTCATTAATGGGCTGAAGCTCTTTAACAGTGTCCCTAGGACATAATGGGAAGCAACTGCTGAACATTATGTACCAGCATTTGGCAAATACTTTTAACAGATAAACAAAAGACTATGAAGAAACTCATCACAATCAACACTCTCACAGATCCTTAAAGGCTTCATATAGGAACTAGAGTGCAGGAATCACCTCAAGGTCTTTGCCCTTAGAAGCAGCTTTCAAATATTTTAACCATTAGCAATGATGAGACTTTTCCCCAAAGGACAAGGAAACAATGCCACATACAAGGATCAGAAGTCAGAACAGACCAGCTGTATTTACTGAGCTTGGGTGGACTCCGGGAGATGGTGGAGGACAGGAGGGCCTGGAGGAACGTTGTCCATGGGGTCGCGAAGGGTCGGACACGACTTCACGACTAACAACAACAAGTCAAGTCTGCAGATGACACCCAAATAGTCAGGTGAAAACTAAATGCAACAGCTCCAACAATCTCTTTAAAACTGTGAGTTGGCAACAAATGGTAGATCATAATAAGCACAATGCTACGCAAACTAAGCAAGTTAACTAAATTTAAACAAAAATGAATGACAAAAATTCCAACTTGTATGGCCCTACCAAAAAGACTGCAGAATCTCAACAGTAAACAAGGCAAAAATAGTTATGTAAATTTATAACCTAACAAGGAAAAGATTAAAAATAGACCAAAGGCCATAATGGCACTACATAAAATATAGTATAACCACACTTATTTTTACACTTGTATGCCACCAACTATTCTGTCAGGGATCTCTAGGCAGCTTAAAACTAAACTAAAAACACAATTCTTAAAAGCAATAAAACAGTAAAAACATCATAATAAAATAGCAACAATATCATAGTAGCCATTTGTAAAATATGGAGAATTAGAAGGACAACCACATACTTCATTAGCATTAAATAAGTTAGAAGAAGTTATTAAAATACCTGCAAAAGAGAAATGTTTTCACCTGGCACTGAACGGTGTGTTAAGATTAGCATGTACAGTTCCATCTCCCTATATCACAGCTTTGGGTGTGGGGCAGTACATAAATAAATTAAATGCTGTGAATTTTTTTTCTAAAAATCACACACATTTAACTTGAGGTCATTAGTTCTAACTATTTCAAAACAATTATGCTTTGGTGAGTTCATGTGGTATGGTAGTTAGTGCTACACTGGGAGATCCAGTTTCTTGTCCCCATTTGGCCATGATGCTCACTGGGTGCCTTTGGGCCAGTCACTCACTCTCAGCCAACCAAGGTTGTAAAACTCTTGTTGTAAGGATAAAATAGAGTGGAAGAGGTATATGTAAGCTGCCCAGGGCTGCTTGCAAGAGGAAGAAATACAGGATATAAATTCTGTATTATTATTATTATTATTATTATTATTATTATAAGAAGATTATAGTACAAAACCTGTTGAATACTTTTCTTCCACCTTTATGAGATGCCTACAAAACCAAAATTGCTGGTAAAGAAAATAATGATAATCTAGAATCAAGACAGATAATTAGAAATTGCTGAAACAAATCCACTCTCCAAATCCATTGCCTTCTCTTCTTGCAAGTTGCTATTCCAAGAAACAAAGAGGGATGGAATAGAAATTATAACAGCAGGCCTTACTAACAGGACAGAGGCAGAATGGGGCCACAGCCTTAGCTTCCACAACCACCATTCCTAATGTATTTGTCTGGTAAAATTAGCCCTTAGCCAGAGGAATAAAAGCTTATCCCTGAATCAAGAAAGCTTCACTACCAATTTGCTGTCTTAAGCAGTTATTCAAGTTGACCAGTTAAGAAAAGGAACACATAATATTTTATGTTTTACTGAATTTTCTTCAGAACTGCAAAAAAGCAGCAATCAGCACTGCATTCCCCAACAGATTGCTGCATAAACATGACACACTCATTTCTTTCGCAGTTACTGTTTCCACCTGCAAACTCTCTAAAATCAAAGTGACTTTGCAAAGGGCAAATTGCTCATAATGTATCTGGAAGCTATGCAAGCCAAAATAATCAATACTGTCTCATTTGTACAAAAAGCTTTGGAGATTGACTTTTTTTCTATTTATCCAGAGAGTATAAAATAAGAATTTAGATACATATGTCCATGAACTACACATGTGAAAGTAGTCAACAGTTTTTATTCAAGGGAAATGGGTAAATAAGGAAAATGTGAGAGTAAACTCCACTGAATATGGGGGGACTTCTGAGTACACATGTAAACAATTGTGCTATAAAACATTTAAAATCCCCTTCTTTCCAAAAAGACAATGGAGGAAATATTGTGCATGACTGCTGCAATTTCTCTTGCTACTCATTTCCTCTATATTTCTATATTGCCCATCAGCCAAAAATCTCTTTAAATCATAAAATACAATAGCCTAGGAAAAACTCAATAGAAAAGCCATTATATTTACAACAGAATAAAGCCAATTTAAAAACCAAGAGAAAAGCCAGTTGAGCAAAGATCTTATAACACAGAAACACACAAGTGGAATTGTCCAAATATTATAATTTGCCCAAATGGCAAAATTATTTCATAATATTAAAAACTTTACTAACATCTAGTAATTATCAGAAACAAACCCAACAAATTAAGTTAACATTATTTTGGCTGCCACCATCTAATATTAAGTCTAGATCAAGTAATATATACAAAAACTACCAAGATGTTACTTTTGGTAGTGTATGACTGAACATGGGAACCAAATGTTCCCTGCTACATAACACAACTTGGTGCCTCTTTAACTGCAATAATTGAACAATAACTTCCCAATTACATACTTTGAAACCATTAAAAATAGAATTCTTGCTTCATCTATTCTGTAAACTTCCAGTGGTCACATGGAAAAACAACTGTTTCCTCCACCCATTAACATGAGTGAGAAAAACAGCAATTAATCCAAGCTAACTAACATGCCACCTAAAGGGGGAAGGAGAGCATTGCAGCTGTTTTGATTAACTCCAAATTACTCCCATGTTAATTCAAAATTGGTTTGCTATTCTGTTTCACCTCTAAGCACTGGCTAGAATCCACTTTTTTCTCCAAATCCCATACAACCCTTGGTAGCCATGATGGCTCATTAAAAAAAACCCTCCAAAAACCATAGGTGGGCAATATCTTTATCATACCAAAAATAGCAAACTTGTAAATTTTCCCAAATTTTTCCCCATTCCCCGATGAAAAGCTCGAAACCTTGCTCACTGCCTTATATCTCGATAGGGTCTGATAAAGCTATGGCTGATATGTAAATTTTGCACTTCCATCTAAATCTTTTAAAACAACCCAGAATATGAGTAGAAGAGGATAACTAAAGTGGGTATTCAATACATGTTCTAATCAGGCCAGTTTCCATGATCAGGCCTCACGGTAGCTATGGGGAAAAACTCACACCAAACAGCAATTAGTCCTACTATTGCCACATGCACAACTAAGCTTGCAGCTTGCATCAAAGAATAGTGGGTTTCAAACAGTAGTGGGTTTACAACAGCTTCCCAAGAACAGAGAATCATCAAGCACAGGTTTTCTTGCTAGTTGGTTCTTCCTGTGAAAGAATTTGTGGTTGTATTGTGTTTTCGATTCAGATCACCCCAACACACAATGGTACAACTAAGTCTCCACCTTAAAGCTAGAGAGTAGGGCCCCTCACACCGCCAGGCCCACCCAAAAGATAGCACGTGAAGAGGGCAGCAGATGTCCTGATAGTATCAGCCTACAAGTGAGTTTAAAGTGCAAAACCGCACATGCTCAGTTGCGGTGCTGCTGGTGTTTTTCCAGCCAGGCTTGCAAACATTCCTGGTTGTAAAAATTGGGACTGTGGAAAGCATTGTAAAAAAACAATGAATGGTGGTTGGGGTGTGAGCGAGATTAGTTTTGTGCTTTGAAATCTATGCATTACACAGGGCTGTGTAAAGATTCCCCCCGCGCAAAAAAAAATAAATCCAGGGGTCTGAGATGCACCACTATAAGCAAAAGGATAAATCCTGTCAATGAAACTTAGTTTCTTTCTATGAACACTTTTTGGGAGTAATAGCGCCTGACACCTTCACAAGCCGCCACGAGTGCGAAATGCACCGAAAAGTGCTGGGGATCCCGCAGTTACTTAGTGAATCGGCAGAAGGAGATTCCATACACTGTCCAGCTAAGTGTAAGACAAGGAAAGAGGCCGCCTGGAAGAGCGCAACGCCCCTATTAGAAATAAGGGCGGGCAGAAAATATGAGGGGGCCGAGAGCGCGTTAAATCTCTCTGTGGCGGGAACGGGTGTGGCTGCCGTGGAACGGGCCCCACAACCTTTCGAGGTGACGAAAGGAAGCGTCCATTTTTTAAAGGGAACTGAGGGCAGGGACGCCCCACTTAGTTGTATAGGCTCAAACAAGAGTGAGGAGAGGAACCCACGTCCTTTCCCCTCAACCGACACCAGAATAAAACAAGGGTTTCTAAGGCACAGCCAGCCACGCACCCCCGTTACCTGCTCTGCCAGCCTTGGAGGAGGTTGGTGTATTTGCTCAGGGTCCCTTCGAGCACCGGCCCCGTTCTCCTGCCCGCCGCCAGCCCCGCTACTACGCCGCCGCTCCCGCCAGGACTGGCCGCGGCCGAACTGGGGCTGCTGCTGCTCCCGCCGCCGCCATCCGGCCTCCCCGGCGCTGCCGCAGGAGTAGGGGCAACCGCCACCGCCGACACCGCCGCTCCCCCTGGCCGGCCCGGGAGCCCCTGGCTGGCAGAGGAGCAAGGCGAGGAACCGGCCGACGTGGGGCGGCTGCTACTTCGGCTGCTGCTGTTACTGCCGCCGCCGCTGCTGTTCGCTGCTGAGACCGCATCGCCGCCGCCGCCGCCGCTCTGCGCCGCGGCCGCTACCTTCTCCATGGAGCTCGCAGAGGAGGGTCGAGGCAGCTCCGGCCTGGGCTGTACGCGGTCGCCGCTGCCGGCAGGCTGGGAAATACCTGACTCATACGCGGCGAGGGAAGGGAGGAAAGGCCGGGAGAGAAGCACGGCCGCCGCCTCCTGCTCCCTCCCGGGGGCGGCGGCTGCTGGAGCCGGCGGGACTTCGAGGAGAGGCGGCGCTTTGTGTGCGGCGCCGCGGGCAGATCCTCACCGTCCCCGAGCCTCGCTTAAGCCTGGCCTCCCGAGCCGTCTGCAGCCACGAACCCCCGACGCCTCGTCACTCGCTTTCCCCGGCAGCCAGCCCGGGGAGGGTGAGCGAGCCGCGGCGCACAGTACGGCGAAGAGGCCGCGCACCCTTCGTGCCCCGCTCCTCCAGCCACGCGAGCGAGGAGCGACGGAGGGAGGGGCCCACCAGCACGCCGCCTGCCGACGCGCCCCTTCCCCGGGCACGATCACTCACGTCGGGCTGATCGAGGAGTAGTTAATCCAGACTATCGCCCGCGTCGTGTGTTCCGGGGCATGGTCGGAAGGCACGTGAAGCCGCACGGTTTGCTGAACGCAAACAAGGGCTTGCATTGCAGAAAAGAAGGAAGGATGCTCCCATTCTCTTTTTTCTGTCCTCCGTTCAGCTACTTTCCCCAAAAAAGGCTAAGGAAGGCATGTTTTGGCTCAAATTGAAGGGAGGCGGAATTATGGGTTCTGGATTTTATTAAGGATATCTAGAACCCAAACCGTTTTAAATTCAACCAAGAGTGAAGCAAGTCTGAGTTGATCAGTCCCTGAATACAAGTCCACGTGTAACTGTCTTCAGTTTCATAATGGGAAAAAAGGAAGACTTGGGGATTGAGCAGATCTGTGCTTTAGATCAAGCCAGCAAGAAGGATTGCTGGGGAAGCAAGCAGCAGCCCTGAGCTTATCATGGGCTACTGATCCAGGATTTCCTGAAGGCAGCAGTTATTCCATGGGAGGAAAAGATGCAGCCCAGTATGCTATTGTTTATGGCACAGAAAATCCCCTTTGTGGTTGAAGAGTCTTGTGATACATGTCACTAGGAAAGCCTTGGATCCAATTTATTCCGAAGCCTTTGAACTGCAGTCCTGCTGATGGAAGTAATGAGCAAAGCGGGGGTTGATGCTTCCCTCCCTCCAGACCCACTAACAGAAGGGTTTCGCAGAGGTTGACCCCCTCCCCCACAACCTTTGTTTGGCAATTAAACTGGGGGGAGGGGGGAACCATTGGTGCTAACCCTAGATTTCAGTGCCACCTGGGAGGGGAAGAGTTATCCTCTCTCTTCCCTATGTGTTCTTGGGCCCCCTCTGTCGCTCTGCATGGGCAATTCGTTTTCAGAGAAAAACCCTTCCACGAATACCCTAGGAAAGATTGGGACCCAAATCCTTACAGTCCTAGAAATGCTCATGAATGTTGGACTGCAGCACAATACTGTATCCTTTCACGGCTGCTCTTTGTTAGTCTCTCCCCCACTTCTTTTCCCCCAGCACCCTGTTCCCTCAAGCTATGCCTTGCCAAATCTTACCAACTGTTTGAGCACTGCAAGCTTGAATTGCAGTGAAGAGGAGGAGCAACTACCACATGTTATGTAATCTTATTCATATGTATGTAGGTATATGTATATGCAACAATAATATGTAATAATCTTAATGTATTACATAATTTATTCCAGCTGCAGAATTTGTTTCCCCACAACACAATTTGGACTACAAACTGGTTCTTGGAAGCAACTTTACCACCCCAGGCTATACACTTTCTGCCCCTTCTGCCAATCTGTTCTTTCTTTCTTCTTTGCCACAATAAATAAGAAACAGGTAGGAATACAGAAAACATAATTCATCATTTAGCCCACCCTTCGCGGAAGATGAATCTAGCTGTTTGCTTTGACTTGTTCATGTACCTGTTTTCCTTGAGCATAAAATCTTGTGGACTTTTCAGGATCAGCATTTCTTTCAGTTTCTTCAGATCCCAAGATTTGTGCTGTTGTGGAGACATCATGCCTTTTGGCATATATACTCATTCTGGATGTCTGATGTTTTAGTTTTCCTAGAGAATCTTGGTGCTCCACTTTCCATGTGGGAACTTACAGCCTTTGCATATTGTGCTCCTGGGATCCTATTTGAGGCTTGCTAGAGATGAAGTTAGAAATGCCTGCATGTCTTCTGTGGATCCTTTGGGGAGACTTTTAATGGAGTCTTTCAGCCACTTCCTCACATCCTGTCTAGTTGTCTCTGGCCAAATGTCATCAAGGTTTACTAAGGAACCTACAAGCCGTTCCTTCCCATCCTGCGTGGATACTTCAGGAACTTCCTGCTGAACATTTAGTCTGCAATCATCCACTTTGAGATGGTTTGTGGCTGCTGCATGCCATCCTGACACATCCAGTTTAAGTTCTTCAGGGTCTTCCTCTCAAAGACTCTGCATAGACATTTTAAGCCATTCCTGCATGCTTATTTGGGATGTTTCAGGACCTTTCTCTTGGAGATTCATTACAGATGTCTTAAGCCATTCCTTCACATCTTCTCTGGCTGCATCAGGGCATGACTCTGAGATCTTTCAAGGATCCTTCTAGCCATTCCTGGAGGCTCTGTTTGCAGCTGTCAGATCCTTCCTCTTCAAGTTCTTTCATGGATGATTCAAACCATTTTTCCACCTTGAGCTTGGAGACCGCCTTCTCAATACTTCTTATAGATTCGTCAAGCCATTGTTGTACATCTTGTTTAGATGACTCAGGACCTTCCTCTCCACGGTGCATAACTGATGCTTTTGGGAATTCCTGCAGGGTTTGCCTGGATTCATTTGGATTTTCCTCTTGAAGAGACTTTGTCGATGCTTCAAGCCACTCCCTCACATCCTTTCTGGATTCTTCAGGACATTTTCCTTCAAGGCTTTATAGGGATTCTTCAAACCATTCCTGTATATTCTGGCTCGTTGCTTCTGGACTTTCATCCATGTGGTTCTTAATGATACTTGAAGCCATTTCCCCACATTCAGTCTGGAAGTTTCAAGACCTCTCTTCAATGCTTTTCAGGGATCCCTCAAGCAACCTCTGCACACTTAAATGGGATGTTTTGGGACCTCTTTCTTGGAGATTCCTTATGGATGCTTCAAGCCAGCCTCTCATACCCTACTGGCTTCTTCAGGACATACTTCTTCCATTTTTTCAATGGATGATTCAAGCCATTCCTGCAGACCTCATGGATGGCTGGAGCCACTCTTTCTCATGTGCTCTAGATGCTTCATGACCTTCTTTGAGGAGGCTTCCCATGGATGCGTTAGACAATTCCTGCCTGTTTTGCATCCCCATTGCTATCAAGACTCCTGTGGCCTCGGCACCTGGTTTTCCTTGAGGTGATACCTGGCTGAAATGGCTCACCTTGGCTGCCTCAGGTTAATTTTTCAATCCCTGAGGGGGCCTGGACTGATTCTCCATTACAACATGTTATTGACATGTCAAGAACACAGTTTCAGGGAGAACTTTGGGAAAGGGAAGGAGGAAAGCAGGAGCTACCCTTTAAATGAGCAGATTTTAGGGACTGTGCCCTGGAGCCCTTGTAGGGGCAGGGAAGGTGTTCTTGGCCCATAAATTAATCATCCTGCTCTGCCAAAGGACCCTGTGCTCAGCTGCTTTAAGGAGAGAGGCTGAGTTAGGGTTTCCTAAACACATGAAAGAATGGCAGAATAAGGAGAATAAGGCTCCTGTGAACATAGAGATGGGCTCCAGTACCAGCATTGTGAAACACCACCTCCCCTCTTGGATAGTTCAGAGAGATCCTTGTCAGCTCTGTCCAAAAATAGCTGAAAGTAAGGAGGGTGGTGGGCACACCTGTACACGCCTCCCCACTTCCCATAGCCCAGATGCCTCCTTTGGGGCTAAAGTGAACAAAGCTCTTTCTGT
Organism: Varanus komodoensis; assembly: GCF_004798865.1. Lineage (NCBI taxonomy): Eukaryota > Metazoa > Chordata > Lepidosauria > Squamata > Varanidae > Varanus > Varanus komodoensis. The sequence goes on along the minus strand of NW_025335269.1, from coordinate 23,869,554 downwards.
CCATATACTTTCTGGCAACCCTCACAGCCCTCTCTCCCAGTTCCCACCAAGACATCCCAGCAATGCTGGCCCATCATAAACTCCTCACAAGCCAGCACAAAGTAGCTGCTGTCAAATCTCTCCAAATTGTCAGGCAAATCTGGAGTTTTGTCTCACCATCTCACACTTTTATGATCCTCAGACAAGATGAGCCGGTGGTGAGCTGTATTTAGATCCTGAGTAATATTTGCTTTCTGCATCTGTAACTCCTAAGACACAGCATCTTGGGATTTCTTTGTGACATTCTGCATGTTGGCCTCCAGAATGGTTTTTATATCACAGCAGTCTCAGATCCTTCACTTCAGGCAAAGACATAGGATTTTTATAAGACTTTGTCCTCCCATTCTTGTATAGAATACCTGCAGAGATTCCAAAAAGCTGTGCTTCCAATCCTCAAAATCAGCCACTGAGATCCGCTTTCCTGCATTTCCGAGGCCTGTCTCAAGATCCTTCTTCCATGCTAGGTGCCACACACAGTGCTACTTTTGTTTGTGGCACTGAGAGTTTGGAGTAGCTGTGCAAGAAAGGCGACCCCTGCGGCCCATTCTCAGGTAAGGCACAAAGAAGGTTTTGTTGCTCTAGAACTTCCCAAGTATTGCTATTAAAGGAGGTGTCTACTGCTGCTTTAAAATATATGATGTTTCCTCCCATTTTATTTTTAGAGCACTCTCCTGCTGTTGGTGCTTTCTGATATGTAAGTCATATTGGTTTATTTGTACCCCAAGTTTAGCACATACTGAAAGATATAATGCAGAAAAAATGCACTATAAAAACAGTGTGATATAACTGACTGAAAGAAATCCAGAATATGATAACAGAAATAGTGTGAGTTCAGGCAGGAGTGGGGGACATTTGACATGCCAGTGAATCAGGCATTGCAGTGTCAGTTGAAATCCTTCGTTTAGACCCCACCTCTTGGATTATACTTTATTTAATGTTCAGCTGCTCTCTTTCTCTCTTTTGTTCTTTATCCACCAAGTACCAAAAGAATAATAAAAAAAATCAATTGCTCTAATTCACAACCCTTAAAGTATTTAAGTATTTCTATACCAAAGCTCTTGGTATGGTGTGGAACAGTTAAACTGCATGGCAAGCATATCTAAATAGTTGTAATAACCATTGACAGAATCCTGGAATTTCAATTTGTGAGGAGGAAATAAAAACTCGGGTTCGTGGGAAAGATCAAGCATTCAGACTATCCACTGCTTTATTGTGTAACCCAGGTTCCCTGGGCAGGCAGAGGTAGACTTGACTGCAAGTCTCAATACAAGTACAGGGTGTTTTTTACTCTCCTGGTCACGTACACAGGTACAGAGCAATTGATGACAGAATGCAGACATTACAATAAAATTTTGAGGTCATCATATACAGAATAAGGAAGATTAGCCAAACATAAAGTGACACTGAGGTTACAATACAGTGGTACCTCAGCTCACGAACGCCTTGGTTCATGAACAAATCGGGTCACAAACAAACATTTCTGAAAATTTTTGACTTGAGTTGCAAACACCGCTTTGGCTGAACACCGCCTGAGTGGGGAGATGGCCACAATTGCAGTTCCGTTTGTGCAGGGAAGGCGTGTGTGATCACAGGCACGCTGCTGCAGGAAAGACGGGAGCAGCAAAGCAGAGCCGTGGAGGAGATGGCCATGATTCCACCAGTCTTCCCTGCACAAATGGAACTGTGATCGCAGCCATCTCCCCCACCCCCAACCAGCACGATTGCGGCCATCTCCCCACCCCACCCGAGTGGGGAGATGGCCGCTATCATGCGTGGGTGGGGGGGGGAGGGCTGAGATCGTGCCCATATCTTCCTCCCCCAGCGTGCTGTTTGCGCCCGTCTCTTCCTCCCCCAGTGTGCCCGCAATCACGACTGTCTCTCCCACACCCAGGGTGCCAGGATGACAGGCGTGCGCCAGGATGACGGGCGTGATCTCAGTCGTGCTGGGGGGGATGGAGATGGCTGCGCTTGTGCTTGGGGTGGGAGGGAGATGGCCGCGATCTTTGTTGTCACTTTGCTTCACATTTTTGTGATTTAAAAAATGGTTACAGAACGGATTAACCTTATTTACATTGAACCTTATGGGGAAATTTAACTTGGCTCATGACCAATTTGGGTCACAATCAGAGTCCTGGAATGGATTAAGTTCGTGAGCCAAGGTACCACTGTATTTCTAATTGCACTGTATTGATATTTCAGTTCAGTAACTTCCAGAAACTTGAACCCATCTCCGGGTCTGCTTAGACATGTAAATTCAGGCTATTGAGAAATCTTCCCTGAAATCATAAGCCCATGTGTTACATTCCATTATCAGGAAGGCTGAGAGCCTGAGTAATGGATTCGCACCATTCTGATTGGCTATAGCGCATGGAGCGCTCTGGGCTAGCAAAACAGATAATTCCTGGTAAACTGTAAATTCCGACAAGGATCATGTAGCTACATTGTGAATCTGTACAATATATATTCGACTGAATGGCCTGCTCTGGCTTATTTATTTATTTTATTTTATTTGGAATTTTTGTATGCCGTCCCATTCGCATTTATATACTCATACATATAAATACATATAAAATCTGGATACATCCTGACTAAATATTTTAAAAACAATAAATTAATATCAACAATTATTAAAATATCATTTAAATAAAAAGGTCTTGGCCTGGCGCCAAAAAACAAATGACGGTGCCAGTCGGACCTCTCTGAGGAGCGCATTTCATAAGTGGGGCACCACCGCAGAGAAAGCCCTCCTCTGGGTACTCACCCTCCTAATATCTTTCACAGAGGGTTCCCGGAGAAGGGCCTCTGCCACCGATCTCAAGGGGCGGGAGGGCAAATATGGAAGTAGGCGTTCCTTTAGAAACCCAGGTCCCAAGCTGTTAAGGCCTTTGTAGGTGATAACCAGCACCTTGAATTGGGCCCGGACTTCGATGGGAAGCCAGTGAAGCTGGTAGAGGACTGGGGTTATGTGAGAATAACGCCCCAGTCCCTGTCAGCAACCTGGCTGCTCTATTTTGCACCATCTGAAGTATCCAGACTGTCTTCAAGGGCAGCCCCACGTAGAGCGCGTTACAGAAGTCCAATTGGGAAGTAACCAATGCATGTGTCACTGTCGCCAAGCAATCATTCTCCAGGTAGAGATGCAGCTGATGGATCAAACGAAGCTGAATGAAAGCGCTCCTCGCCACCGCAGTCACTTGAGCTTCCAAAGACAGCTCTGGGTCAAGGAGTACTCCCAAGCTGTGGACCCTGTCCTTTAGAGGGAATGCAACCCCCATTCAGGACAAGGTCCAAGTCACCTACCCCGGAGCCCGAACCACCCACCAACAGGACCTCCATCTTGTCTGGATTGAGCTTCAGTTTATTGGCCCTCAACCAGCCCATTACCTCAGCCAGGCACCGGGTTCAGTACAGCCACTTACAGCTAGAGGTGAGAAGAAGAGAAAGGAGGGGGGAGGAATGCCATTTTAAACAGTGACTTAGCTTGAAAAGCTGGTGCTTTTGAGAAAGAGTGCAGATTTGATTTTATAACAGAAGCACATACGAGCAATGTTTTCCTGCCAGGAGTTATCCAAATTTTCCCAACACCATAAAGGAATAAGTATAGGGCACAGTGGGAAAAGACTGCAGAGCAAGGGTTGTGGAGACCATGGAGCCAAGTTCTGCTTTTTTCACTTTATTCTACAGACACAATAGAGACATTGTATTGTGCTATTCGCACTAAGAAGAGCGGCTTTTTTATTTGATATAATGATACTCCCTTAAGAAGGAACTGTGTCCTGGTGCCTCCCCAAATACAGCTGAATTGAACCTTAGAAAAAGAAAAGGGCTGCAAGCTTAGGGGATGGAGGAGGCCTTCAACCAGGGTGAGGATTAGTGCTGCTCCCAAGATTAAGTGGGGAAAAGGGGCTAACTTGATGCTAACTGTGTTTGCACCATTGTGAGCTCACACTACCTCACAAACAAGGCCAGTGCCTTAAGTGTCCAGAAAGCAACTTGAGGGGACAGATCCAGTGGGATCAGGCAGCTGAAAGGACTGTGGACTTTCTCTTATTCTGCCCATTACTCTGTGCTGGAGAATCTGATAGGGTATGTATACATGGGAGGTGTTCTGAGCCAAAGATTAGGTCTCCCACGAATTCAATCTAGGCAGACCCAGCTTTTGTTGATACTGTTGATCAGGGTTCCTGAGTAGTTCTGATACATCTTTCTACATGGTTCTTTATGTGGTATGAGTAGAGAGGGCTCAGTGGTAGAATGTGTACATTTCATAGGAAGGGTTCTGGGCAGAACCTCCAGCAGGGAAAGGAACAGTCCAGCCTTCCCCAATCTAGTTTCCTACAGATATATTGGACTACAACTTCCATAATCCCACGATGATCTGAAGGCTAGGAATGAGGGGAATTATAGTCAAACCCCTCAGGAGAGAACCAGGTTGAAGAATGCTGATGTGGACATTATTGAGCTAACTGGTTGCACTTTTGAGGCCATTATCTGCATGCTGTTAACAAGTTTGGTTGGATACATTTCAGTGTCCCTTTAGGAGTAGCTGGAGTAGAAGCCATATGGGGCCATTCAGAGTGTCTGGAATTTAAAATAAACCCTGCTGCATGGAATATCCATATGCCAGTGTATATACATCCGTTGGATATGGGATATATAAAACATATTGGAATAAATTAACTACTTGCAATTGCTATTGTTATAACCTTTTGTGCTATTACCATTGCAATGATTTTATGAGCAAAATTATATTATCAGTGATGTTTCTAGATGCTGGTATTCCCCCTTGCCAAGGCAGTGTAATGCCAGGACATGAGCATCATTCTCACCAATTGTGTGGATCCATCCCTGTGCAGGGTCTGAGGACACATTGTTTTCTTTACTGAAGGTATATTTATGCCCAGTGTTTATACCACCCTGTGACCATGAGGATTTCAAGATGGTGTACCCTCAATTCCGCCTCAACCAAAATACAGTAACCAAACAAGAAAGAACAATCCTTAAAATAACTGTATAACTACACCAGCCCTCCCTAAGCTGGCATTCTCAGGAGGTGCTAGTCTGCAAGTCCCATGATCCCCAGCTAGCATGGCAAATAGCCATACTGTAATTCTACTGGATTGCAAATTCTCCTAAGTCAAGACGCATGCTGGGTCTGATCTATTTAGGGGGCACACAGTTGGAGAAGGCTGATCTGCACTGTCCCCGGTTGCCAGGAAGATTGCACTTTTGGTACCAGGCATGCCCTTTTGGGGAGTGCATTGCAAAGCAGGGGCCGCACTGCTAGGAAAGGTCATTCCCTTACACCCAGGGTATGCAACTAAGCAGATCTTCATCAGGTCAGTGCCTGCATGGGACAGCTTATGTGGGCCACCTTGAGCCCCATGTTGGGGAAAAGGAAGACTATAACTATCCAAATAAAATAAAACAAATGGGGATGCTGATTCAAGCAATAGCTCCTGTCACCCTTAGGCAAAATAGCTCCTGTGAATACCGATAGCTCCTGTAACCCCTTAGACTTCTTCTGACTTATACACTGGGCAAGAGACCCCAGTGCTTCCATCCCATGTTATCTATAAATGACACGCTGTCCTACTAAAGAGATATACAGGGTGTTCCAAAAAATTTGGCATTATTTGAAATGTGAGTATCTGAGTAATTACATGTCCTAGGCAGACAAAATTAAATAGACTTCATGTTGAACAATAAAAGATTTATTTATCAAAATTCGAACCAGAGATTCAAAGGGATGTAGATTTTATAACTGATTTCACAAAGCTTCACAAATGTTCAATATGCGCACCGCCTGTGACACGACACACATCCAGTCGGTAGTCCACCTCCTGCCAAACGCACTGTAGCATGTCTTGCGTAACATTGCATAACTAACATTAGTGAGTTTTTACACATTTTGTTAAAATTTGAAAGCATTTGAGTGAGAATTGGCTATGTTATTAGACTACGAAATGATGTCAATTTTTGGGGGGACACCAGTTGGCTGTAACACTACAATGTAAAAAATCCTCGGGTTTGCCCAGTTAATTCTGCCATTGCAGATGGCAAGAAAGAAGCAGTCATGCCGGAATTGGGATGCGAATCTGCCTCAACCTTTATTATTGACAAGATTAAGTATGATCGGCTAAAATGGCAAGAAGGGGAGTCCCTATCTTTTGTCTGTGCGTCTGCAAGGGCACCTCCCCCCCATATCACGGATCAATCTTAAATATAACTGTTTACTACTGCAAGCACATGCTTTATGAATATTTCCTAGAAGACTGTGAGTGGAGTCAGCATAGACCATTAAATGCAGCGCTAACCTTATATCTGGGTGGATATGCTATCAACAGATACTGAGCTTCTCAGGCTTGACCTGCGTTCTCTGTCTGTCCAAACAGAAATTATGGCAACTTATTTAATTGGATGGATGAAAATGGATTAGGTGCATACGGTACACTACCTCATTTTTGTTTTAAATCGCCCTCTGTGGGTGCTGATCTTTTTCTTTCCCTGGTCTTTTATAGAACAATGATTTCACACAGGCAAAGACTGACTTCACGCAAACATCTTGTGGAGAACCAGAAACTACTAGACGAAAATGAGCATCTTAGAAATGAGTACAGGAGGTAAGTCTTTTAGGCAACATTTCTGTATATATAACATTCTCGTATATAGCATGCAGTAGATGTACACTGTACACTACTTTGCAGAGTTACTGCAATGGATTTTTGATTGACAGTAATAATAAACACATGAAAACGTGTTTTGCCGGCTCATTTTTATTTTAAATCGCCCTCTGTGGGTGCTGAACTTTTTCCTATCCTGGTGTTTTATAGACTGAAGAGAACTTCAGAGCAGCGGATTGATAGGCTGACACATGAGAATTATGTTTTATTTCATAAGAATGCCGAACTTTTTGTGGAGAACCGAAAACTTTTAGGCGAAAACGAACATCTTAGAGACGAGTACCAGAGGTAAGTCTTTTAGGCAACAATTATCACTCAGATATAGGTATATGGCATTCATTAGATGCATACTGTACACTACTTTGCACAGTTCCTGCAATGAATAACACATGAAAATGTCTTTTGCCGGCTCATTTTTATTTTAAATCACCCTCTGTGGGTGCTGATCTTTTTCCTATCCTGGTATTTTATAGACTGAAGGTAACTTCAGAGCAGCAGATTGATAGGCTGACACATGCGAATAATGATTTTTGGAACAAGATAAACCAACTTGCTGGAGAGAACTGGAAGCTTTTAGAAGAAAACAACCATCTTAGAGATGAGAATTGCAGGTAAGTCTTTAGGCAACGATTCTCATTTAGACATACATAGCATTCATTAGAGGTATACAGTACAGTATTTGCACAGTTATTGCAATGAAATGTTGAGTGACAGTAATAATAACAATGGGTTTAAGCAACACAAACATGGCCTAATGATACGAAGGGGCAAGAGGAACATCTTTCTTTCAAAATTATCTCTGGTCTTGAGCCAAAAGACACTTCTCATTAAGGTTAAGAGGGACTGTTTGATCAAGGCATTACACCAGAATTATATCTAAATATCTGATTCTTGCAGGCAGGGAGAAGAGTGGAGGAAGGTCCATTGCAGGTCACAGATATACGAAGTAGACATAGACCACTTAGGATCGCAGACAAAGAGAGCAAACAAAAGAAGCTGTGTTTGTGTGTGGCAAACAAGCACAAACGTCAAAAGACCCGAAAATGACACAGACAGCACAAAGAAAGCTCCTTACAGTCTTGAACAGACAAGTCCTCAATTGTCCAGAAAGAATCTACAGACAGGATGGCTTGAAGCTTGCGTAGAGAACCTTGAAAAAAGAGGTTCTGAAGCATCCAGGGAGAATGCACTGCGTTGGCTTCAAGCATCAGCAGAAAGCTTCAGGGTCAAAAATGCTCAAGGAAAACAAACTCTGGGGGAATGGCTTACAAAATCCTTAAAAAACCTTGAGGAAGGATGTCCTGAAGAATCTAGAAAGGATGTCAAAGAATGGCTTGAAGTATCTGTAAGTCACCTTGAAGAGGAAGCACCTGAAACATCCCATCTAAGTGTGCTGGAATGGCTTGAAGCATCTATGAAAAGCCTTCAAGGGGAAGCATCAAAAGAGAATGTACAGGAATTGTCTAAAGCATCCATGGGCAGCCTCCCTAAAGAAGGTCATGAAGCATCTAGAGAACAAGAGTGTCTCCAGGCATCCATAAGAAGCCTTGCCAAAGAAAGTTCTGAAGCCTCCAAACAAAGTCTGCAGGAACAGCTTGAATCACCCTTTCCAAAAGTGGAAGAAGAATGTCCTGAAGCATCCAGAAAAGATGTGAGGGAGTGGCTTGAAGCATCGACAAAATCTCTTCAAAAGGAAAATCCAAATGAATCCAGGCAAACCCTGCAGGAATTCTCAACAGTATCCATTATGCACCTTGGAGAGCAAAGTCCTGAGTCATCTAAAGATATACAACTATGCTTTGATAGATCTATAAAAAGTATTGAGAAGGCAGCCTCCAAGCTCAAGGTGGAAGAATGGCTTGACTCATCTGTGAAAATGCTTGAAGAGGCAGCATCTGACAGATCCAAACAGAGCCTTCGAGAGGAAGGCCCTGATGAAGAACCTGCAGCAGCCATACACTGTTTCAAAGAGGATCCTAGCAAACCAAATGTTCAGCTGTGGCTTACAGAATCCTCAGAATCACTCCAGCAGGAAAAAGCTGAAGTATCCACGCAGGATGCGAAGGAACGGCTTGTAGGTTCCTTAGTAAACCTTGATGACATTTGGCCAGAGACAACTAGACAGGATGTGAGGAAGTGGCTGGAAGACTCCATTCAAAGTCTTCCCAAAGGATCCACACAAGACTTGCAAGCATTTCTAACGTCATCTGCAGCAAGGCTCAAACAGGACCGTCTTGCAGCATCCCAGGAGTGCAATATGGAAGGGCTGAAAGTTCCCACACGGAAAGTGGAGCTCCAAGAGTCCACAGCATTTTATGCTCAAGGAAAACAGGTACGTGAACAAGTCAAAGCAAACAGCTAGATTCATCTTCCGCGAAGGGTGGACTAAATGATGAATTATGTTTTCTGTGTTCCTACCTGTTTCTTATTTACTGTGGCAAAGAAGAAAGAAAGAACAGATTGGCAGAAGGGGCAGAAAGTGTATAGCCTGGGGTGGTAAAGTTGCTTCCAAGAACCAGTTTGTAGTTCAAATTGTGTTGTGGGGAAACAAATTCTGCAGCTGGAACAAATTATGTAATGTATTAATATTATTACATATATATATAACCAAGATTGCATATATGTGGCACTCCAGTACTTGAGATAAGACACAGCGTATGGGACTATACTATAAGCTAATTTGTGTTTGTTTATGATTTACTCAGCTTCCCAGCTAATAATGGTTGTTGTTGGTGTTATTCACAGTGATTCAAGGTTGCAGTGCTAAAACGGTTTGGTAAGATTTGGCAAGGAATAACCTGAGAGACTGCAGGTGGCACAGGGACTGCAGGTGGTACAGTGGTTTAAACCGCTGTGCTGCTGGGCTGGTTGATCGAAAGGTCGCCGGTTCGAATCTGCACAACGGGTTGAGCTCCCGTACTCTGTCCCAGCTCCTGCCAGCCTTGTAGTTGAAAGAATGCAAATGCAAGTAGATAAAAAGGTACCACTTAACAGCGTTCCGTGCACTTTGGTGTTTAGTCATGCCAGCCACATGACCACGGAGACTGTCTGCGGACAAACGCTGGCTCCCTCTGCTAGGAAACGGAGATGAGCACCGCTCCCTAGAGTCAGGCATGACTGGACTTAATGTCAAAGGGAAACCTTTACCTTTACCTTTTTTAACCTGAGAGAACGGGGGGCTAGGGGGAAAGAAGCAGGGGAGTGGAGGGTAACAAAAGTAGCCATGAAAGGGTATAATACTGTACTGTAGTCCAATATCCAAGAGCATTTCTATCATCTTTCCTCAGGTATCAGTGAATGGATTTTTCTGTTATACTGAAGTGTCATGAAGGGGGACGGAGAGGGCCCCACAACATGAATGAAAGAGAGGGTAACCCTTCCCCTCCCAACTGTGATCTGGCTGGAAATCCCTCCCTCTCCCTGAGTGGCACTGAAATCTAGGGTTGGCACCAAAGGGTTATTTTTTTCCTAAGTTTAATTGCCAAACAAAGGTTTTCGGAGAGGAGTTCAATCTCTGCGAAACCCTTCTGTTAGCGGGTCTGGCAGAAGGGAAGCATCAAACCCTTCTGCTCCATTACTTCCATCAGTCCAAAGGCTTTGGAATAAAGTAAGATCCTGGGCTTTCCTAGTGACATGCACCAAAACTATCTTCAACCACAAAACGGATTTTCTGTGCCATAAGCGATAGCTTGCTCAGTTGTGTCTTCTCTTCCCAAGGAAATCACTTCTGCTTCCAGGAAGTCCTGGATCAGCAGCCCATGGTAAGCCCAGAAATAAAATGGTTGCCCAGAAGCAAAGGCATCAGCCAAGAATGTGTGTGATCTTTCTACCTGTTCAGCTTGTATGCAGAACATATCATCAGGAAAGAGACACTAGAATCAGAGGAAGAAGTGAAAATTGGTGGACGAAACATCACTAATTTAAGATATGCAGATGGTGCCATACTCCTGAAGAAAGCAACGATGACTTGAATCAATGTCTGATAAAAGTAAAAGAAGAAAGTACAAAAGCAGGACTGCACCAGAATAGCAGGAAAATCATGAAATCATGTCTGCAAAGGAACTACAGGACTTCACTGTTCATACTGAAAAAACTGAAATTGAGGAACATTTCACATAGCTCAGCTCAGTCAGAAGTTTGAAGGGAAACAGCAGCCAAGACATTGGAAGAAGACTGGGAAGGGCAGCAGTGAAAGAACTAGAAGTGTAAGGATGTTTTCCTCGAGACTGAGGTCAAGATCATCCCAGCTGTTGTATGCTCAGTCACAATCTATGGGTATGATAGCTGGCCAATGAAGAAAACTGACAGGGAAAAGAACGATGCATTCAAGACTTGGCGCTGGAGGAGAGCTTTGGGAATACCCTGCACTGACCGAAAGAAAAATGGGTCTAGATCAAATCAAGCCTGAGCTTTCCATAGAAGCAAAAATGACTAAACTGAGGCTTCGTAGTTCAGACACATCATGAGGTGGCCAGACTCACTGGAGAAGATAGTTATGTTAGGGAAAGTTGAAGGCAGGAAATGAAATGGAAGACCAAGTGCGACATGGATTGAATCCATAAAGGAAGTCATGGGAGAACTGAATGGACTTGGAAGAGCTGAATGGAACTCTTGGAATTGAACTTGGAAAAACTGAATGGAGCTATCATGGACAGGATATTTTGAAGGGTTTTCATTCATAAGGTCACCATAGGTCAAAGATGACTTGATGGCACATAACAACAAAAACAAGTATTTGACTCGATGCCCCAGGCAAGAGCAGAGCATGTCTCCCCCAAGTGATGTCCTCCTTTGTGCTCCCTATTTGTCTTTCCACACAGCCTGGATTTTCTCCACCATCATCACAGTTTCTGTGTGTCCTCCCGCTTTTCCCTCTGCTCTCTTTCATTCCTGCCCTGCTTCAGTTGTTACTCATTTTGGCCAGGATAGCAAACTGCAAGCAAGACAAAGTGTGTGACATTCCTGGCTTGAGGCATCTCCCTCCCCACATGTCCTTTCCCTGCCAGTTGGGCTGGCCTGAGGACCTGTGGGGCTTGCAGAAACCAGCCATGAGGCCGGGGTACCTGGTAAGAGGCGGCCAGACTTGCTTCACACCTTCCCTCCACAGTTGAAATCCCCCTGTGAAATTGCTCCCTTGCATAGCAATTAAACTATTTAGGCCTTTGTGGGGAAATAGGTGGGGTGGGGGGACCATGGGCCTAAGCCTGATAGCCCTGAAAAACCCTCTCAACTCTGCTCTGTTTTCTGCACCTTCACCAGTCATTGCCTCTATACTGGCAATTTCCCACCTCCCCCATAACAATGAATGCTAGAACTTTGGCTTTTTTGCAACAAGTGGGAGGAGGAAACTATAGGCAAGAGTTGCAGATGCACATCAAGAGCAAATGCACTATCCTAGTTCTCATTTATAGCCTGCTGAAATAATGTGGTGTAATGTGACGTAATCGGTGACAGCAATATATGGCACTATAATCATTTTAGTTATCAACAGAATACGTGTGACTAGAAACCAAGAGTTCATTTCTGCTTCCCTTTCATTCTTACCTATTCCCAATTGGTTGCAGATTCTAAGCACCTGGGCAAACAAGATCACTTCCTGGTGCAGGTATGTAAATTAACTGATATTTCCAGAGTTTATCCAGTTTTTAACTTGAAGTCTGCTGAGTATAATCTAACGTTTCACAAAAGGTTACAGTCAGAAGGGGCCAGTACTGGCCCAAAATAAGATTGAAATATATATCCATGCCCTAGGGTCCAAGAAGCACACAACTTTGACTTGCCATGGTATTTCGGACCAGCACAGTGAATATATTTCAGCACATTAGCCAATATTTCTGTGTCTCTAACACTTGTGAGAATATTTTTGTATACCCGCAAATTAAGGTTCTGTTGAATGACAGGACAAAAATGGAGGGTGGGAAAAGATAGAGTTGGATCCAGGATTGGTCTTCCATTGGCAGAAGCTCTCTCTGCCCGATTTTTAGGAATCCCCACTGCATACACCCCACAGCTTACTCCATTCAGCAATGTCTCCAAAGAGCTTAAAAAGGATGAGTTAAGGCTCTGTCCTTAAGCTGAATCTGTGTGCCATGGCATTCACATTAGGACGGCAGCCTTACCTTTTACTCGTACTTTTTGGATTTATAAAAATGTGTAAACTCTATTCTCTTCAACCAAAGATTTAACTATGGCTTGTTAATCATAAACAACCAAGGATTCCCAGTGCAGCAGTGAATCATGTGGTCCCTTCCTGGGTTGTTTGCAGTTAACCCATAGTTAAACCATCATGCAGGGTTTGCAGGTAAGGTCATCCCATGGTTCAACAATGACCCACAATTTAAGAACAACCCATTTTCAATCCATGCTCTGGGTCATCATCATGTGTGAACCAAGCCATAGCCTCTATTCCTGTCTAGATGGGGAACAAGGAATATACATCTCCCATAGTAAAGCAGTGGTCTCTGTAAAGTCATAAGGAAAAATAAGCTGTTGTTGCTAGTAGATGAGATAAAGAAAAAGCATGGTCTTAACTTGCTTGCTTGCTCTCCTTTTAGAGACCACCCAGTGCTGTGCATCATCATCATTGCAGCCGTGTTTTTTCTGCTTCTCAGAAGGCACTACACACAGCACTGTGGCATCCACAGCGGTCTGAGGCCTTTTTGAGTAGTCTGAGACGAAGACAGCCGAGTGGTAACACCTGGTGCCAACCCTTTATTCATTTTGGCGCCAGGCTAAAACCTTTTCATTTACCTAGCATTGTAACTGCTGGTGTGATTTTATTACATATCTGTATATATTGTGTATTATAAGTCAAGTGCTGTTCCTGATTTTATTGTTGTTGCTCCTCTTTGTCTTCTCTTTGTAAAGTGTCCTGAGACTGGCATCACCACAAAGGAAGAATGTAAAGCAGGGGTCTCAAACTCAACTTACCTGGGGGCCGCTGGAAGTAGAGGCTGGGTGAGGCTGGGCTGCATCAAGTATTCCACCACCATGGTGGTGGTGGGCCGCTCATCCCACGGTCGGCCCAGGAGCCGCTGGCGCTTTGAAGGCCGCAGGGCCCCTACCCCGTGCCCCGCCCGTCCCGGCAATTGGCCCGTGGGCCGCGAGTTTGAGACCCCTGATGTAAAGAAATAGCAAAGAACTGTGGGGCGGGTGTCCAGTTACGTAAAGTGGGTGGCAAAATAATGACAGAAGACAAGGAAAAAGGCAGAGGTGATCAGTTCTGTGCCTCAGTCTTCTCGCACAAGATCTACAATGATGAGGAGTTCAAGCTGAAAGTGAGGGATGGCAGCCCAAGACCCTTGATACAGAGGTGACCTTGCAGGCTTAAGAGTTGTATTGGAAGAGGAATACCCAACCAAATGCAACTCTCTGCTGTGTCTGCTGGTCATCTAAGTCTGAATTTGGCAACCACAGCCTACAGAGCATGCTTTCAATACTGTGCGCCATCCTTGAAGCATCAAGTCAGCTTGGCCATTGTTATTTATTATATTGAACCATCAAATCAACCTGGCCAATGTTATTTACTATATTCACATACCACACTTTTCCCTCTGAGGAGCTCAAGGCAGCTTACTTAATTCCCCTCCTCCTCTCAATTTATGCGCACAACAACCCTGTGAGGTAGGGTAGTCTGGGAGTCAGTGATTGGCCTAACGTTGGCTCCATGGCTGTGTGAGGGCTAGAACCCAGATCTTCCAAGTTCCAGCCCAGCATACTTAACCACTCCACTACACTGGCGTTCTTGGCAGCATTCCTCAAAATATGTCTTATCTCCCAACAAGAGACTGGGCAAGGCACCCTCCTACATGGTCTCCTTTGACACAAATGCCTCCTCTTAAATATAAGATCTCAGTTCCATTTTCTTCCACCTGCCTCTACATTTATTTCCAAGCTATTTGTGTAACATGTGAAAGCTGTTAATGTGGGACAAACATTGACCATGATCTTTTGCTGTGACTTGTAGTAGAGTTC
>NW_025335269.1:23830366-23854758 GCF_004798865.1 Varanus komodoensis | reverse complement strand
CTCCAGTTTTCTTGAAGAGATCTCTGGTCCTCCCTATTCTATTGTTTTCTTCTATTTCTTTGCACTGTTCATTTAAGAAGGCCTTCTTATCTCTTCTAGCTATTCTCTGGAATTCTGCATTCAGTTGGGTGTATCTTTCTCTTTCTCCCTTGCCTTTCGCTTCCCTTCTTTCCTCAGCTATTTGTAAAGCTTCCTCAGACAGCCATTTTGCTTTCTTGCATTTCTTTTCCTTTGGGATGGTTTTAGCTGCTGCCTCTTGTACAGTGTTGTGAACCTCTGTCCATAGTTCTTCAGGCACTCTATCAGATCTAATTTCTTTAATCTATTTGAATCTATTTTGAATTTTTTTGGGAGACCCTGTATATAGCAGGGGTGGCCAAACCGAGGCTCAGAAGTTGCATGTGGCTCTTTGAGTTTATTTCTCAACCCATCAACAAACTTTTCTGATCTTGGTTTACTAAGACTGCAGTCTATACTTACCAGGGAATAAACCCCACTGAACTCAGTTGGACCTTTGGGGGTGTGAGGTCTGCCCAGACAATGTCTTCCACTCATAGCCCTCCTGTCTTTTCCCACTTCTTCCTCCATCTTTTTTCTTAACATGGAAAGAATCCTAAGAAGAGAGTCCTTGACATTAATGCTGGAACTGCAGGCCTTTTCTGCCCAGATTTTGACAGGATTGTGCTCTAACAGAGAAATTCCCTGAATGTCTAATCAAAAGTAAGCTTCATGGATTTCCAGTGTTCCTTTAAGTACATCAACTTTGCAGGTGGGAGTTTATTTACCAATTAGTGTAATACTTAATGAGATTTTATCATATATATTTATACATAGCATATTGTAAGTCAAGTTGTGGATTTTATGGTTGTTGCTGTTTGTTTTGTCTTTGTAAACCATACTGGGATCCTACATGGGTAAAGGATGGTATTGAAATATTTTAAATAAATCAATAACATTTAGTCTGGAAATATAATCGCAGACAATATCTTCCACAGTTTTTGATACCAGGTACTTGAGTGTTGTCATTTTTCTCCCTCTATAATAATCAAAACCTCCACAGAATTCGTCAGAATTTGAGACCAAAAAGCAAATCTTATCAAGCCAATGATAAGATGTTCCCAGCATCACCTTGGGATAGATGCTTCCAGTGTTTTCCAGGGGTATTGGCATCAGTGAAGTGAATCCAGAAACATGTAGAGATTTCAAGAGAATATGAAAATCAGAGGTAGGAAAACTGCTTTGCAACCACCATCAGCCTATCTGGCTAGGACTAATGGTAGTTGGAGTCCAATGATACCTAGTCCATTGCCCTGATACAAGTGCTATAAGTATCATTATTACTGTTGCAGGGAAAGGTATCTTCCATCTCAGTTAAGCTGTGCAAGATTGTACTGTAAGATATATACAGCTTTTAAAATGGAAATCTCCCCAGTTTGTTCAATGGTTTGTACAAAACAGTGTAAACTAGTCTACTTACAAACTAGTCTACTTATGTATGTGCTCGTATTAAAAGGCTAAAGTTAAAATCTGGTCTTTTAAGGTTTAAAACAAAACAAAAACAAATTGGATATAGCCTTTTGTCACAAGAACGCTGATGCATATAAAAATAAATAAAATAAAAATAGAATTCATCATCTTTCGAGGAAGCATTCCTTAGTTTAAGATAGCATTTCCTAGCAACCACTGTTGAGAGCAAGATGGGTTTGTTCTCATTTTGACTGCAAAAGACACTGAACAGAAGGTGTTTGGAAGCTGAAACAGTTCTGCTAGCAGCTGAGATCAAAATCCAGTAAAGGAAAAATATATGTGGTCACATCACAACATGTTCATGTATTTCTATCCAAAGGACTAGTTTTCCTCCTTTTGCAGTGTTCTTAAACAGCTGCTGAATTTTGCAACAGAATTCATGGCTGAGTCATTCTACATTAGTCTGCTCAGATATTATCCATATAAACAAAGCAAGTCAGAAGGGTCCTGCTGGTCATCTGGTTTGACCCCTGGCTCCAGCTGGCTCTGCTCATGAGTTCCCCAACATGTGGTTGTCCAATTTTCCATGTACATATGTAGAGGGCATCTTCCATCAGCAAGTCCTTAGCCAGCACTGAATGCCTCTTCTGTCAAGCTGCATGCACATTAAGATAATCAGAGGAGATCCTTTTATTCAAACAACATGGAGATGCTGTGTGGTGGGAAACCATCTTCTCTGGATGGAGCTTTACAATTGGCCTTAAATGGGATTGCACTGCCCCAGGAGACCAAATATCTGGGGCAAAGATAGGGACTCTGGACTAACTGGGAAAACTCAGCTGGCTGCTGTGTCCAGCTTAGGCTGATACTCCAGCCTTCTGGAGAGGACAGGCAGTGCTTCAGCTACCCATGCAGTAGTGACAACCAGGCTGGACTACCTTGATGTATTGTACATGGGGCTGCCCTTGAAGATAGTCCACATACTTGAGCTGGCACAGAAGGCTGCCACCAAAGCATTGGTGAGGAAAGGCAATTAGTTCATAGAATACCTGGTTAGCAGTGTGTCTCCAAATCCTGTGTAACATGGCGCTTTTGTCCTTGAAAGTGTTAAATAGTTTGGACCTAAATTTTCTGCAGCACCATTTGTACCCTTACCAGCCTGCCAACACTGTAGGATCAGCAAGTGGCTGAGTTCACTTGTCCACTTCTGAGGGAAGTTGCACAGGTGAGCATACAAGAGAAGGCCTTTTCCCAGGTAGCCCCACACCTCTGTAATAAGCTTCCACTTGTGGTCCATAAGGCCCCATCATTACGCTCTGGTGGGTAAAAGCTGTGATTGTGATTGCATGATGGGCTCTGTCTTTGGGAATAGTTGCTGTTGCTGTTACCACACTGACCTCACTGTGAATGTTATTGTTGTGTGGTGGCAATGGAATGCTCGGAGTTGTAGGCCTTCTTTCTAGTCTATCTATATAGCACTGTACCAAGGCAGATGCACTGAAGCCTCCAAACTCAGACGTCCAGCATCTGGGCTGAGGCATGGCAGCAATTATCCCTGCTGTCACTGTGCCTTGTGCTGTGTATTTCCTCTGGGCAGCCATTATCAATTCAGTCTGCAGACAGAGAGAGAAGGCAGCTGGGACACCAGTAGCAATTGGCATAGGGTAAACCCTCCACCCCCTCCTCACCACCTGGCATGCCCAGTTTTCTCCTTTCCAGGGTCCAGCTGCACCTCTGGGGAGGCTATCAGATGGTTCCCTGGGGCGAAGCAGGAGCTTGGCCCTCAGAATTCCAGTTCTGCAACTGCAGAGACTAAGAATTGGGGCTCCACACAAGGTCAGGGGACCACAGGATTACACCCTAAGAGTCTTTTTAGCTACACATAGAAACTCTAGCCCTTACTGAGTCCCTGAGTCACATAATCATATTTCTTGACCATCCCTTGTTCATGCCAAGTGCACACACCAGTACGACAGACAATTAAGGATTTATGGGAATGAAAGAGCTATAGCGTTAACTGTTACAAACTGCTGGGACTGGGCCATTTTTGAGGTAAAAAAAACCAGTGTTTGCTTTCTATATTGAATCTGGCAGTGTCTTGCCTCCAGTGTTTCATTATAACTGCACTGGTACCAATACAAAGCTGTAAGAAGGATTTTCATGCCATTCAGTTAGATGCCTGTCTGGTCCTTGCACTTTGCCTAATTGCTTGCTGTGGATTATAACACTGATTTCTCTCTTCGTTTCTCCTGAAAAGGGGAGAATACTGATCCTCATTCAATATAAGCAAAGAATATTTCTGCAAGGCTACATTAATTCTATCACCAACGTGTCCCTTGTTTGTATTTGCATACATCTTGGAAATCTCCTCACGGATCATTAGTTCTGCTTTACTAGTATTCATCTGAGATACCCAGTTTGATGAAGAAACTCCCTCCCTTTTTGTGGGTTAGGTAATATTTTATTAAGACCCACATGCTATCTTCAAATCAGTCTTGTCCTTGGACTATTTGGAGACTGCTGTGCTAAGTTCTGGTCTACTGCCTTTTCAGACTGCCACAGGATCTCAAATGGACCACTCCTGCTAGAATCAGTAGGGAGCTTTGGAAGACGTATGTTACCTGGAAGATCAAGAAAAACATGAAAGGAAACAGTCTAATTATTTCCAGGCCAGAGGGGGAGTAGCTTTCTAATACCATTTCTTTTGCAATGACTTTTTCCTTCCATGGAGAGATACCATTAGTTTGCTAATCAGACCATAGGGAAAATCTTGAGGCCTCAAGGCACCCATACAGTATCCAAAGTCAAAAGTGGGTTCACTAGCCTCAAAGATGAAACATCTTTTCTTGAGCATCTCAAGTGAATATAGAGAGGAAATGCATGTTATAAGTCTGATAAATATTCACCTAATCCAAATTATCAAAAGATATATGAGATTGCAGGAATTATACACAGACATGAGACTGAATTACAAGTGATTTGCATTTCAAAGGGTGCACAGAAAAATAATGAGGCAGATGGCCACCGGATCTTTGTTACTGCAGTTGTAGAGATCAGGAAGAGTAACAATTTGAGTACCTTTAATCAGGTGCTGGCCACTGTTAAGCAGGGGTGATCAATCCTGGATGAGTCCCAAAAGGCTGTCCCAAAACACAAGCTACATGGGGCGAGTTTTAAAAGGGAACCAGACTGGGGGGGGGGGGGGGGGAGGGGAGAGCCAGTTCTGCCATTCAACGAAAGGAAAAATGGATAGTATGTTATCATATTCTGTGCTGTGGGTCTTCAGTTGACATAGTTAGCTGAACACAAAACTTACAGAAATGCACTTTGAAGTCTAAATAATACCATCTGGCCTTTGCCTATCCAATTTCCTTAAGCATATGAGCACTGGCAGTATATCAGAGGGGTGTCCTTTCTCTAGTTCCTGGCTTATAGCCCCCCTCCTTCAGCTTTATGCTGGAATGGATCTATATAAGTATTTATTTAGTTAAAACATTGATATCCCATCTATATCAAAATAGGTCTCAAGATGGCCTACTACCTATGTCTCTCCACATGCTTTTGATTTATCTCAACCATTCTGGATGTAACTTGCAGATCCTCTTCTGTTGGGAGAACACATTGCCATGTGCAGTAAAATAAATGGTTTCCAAAACAACAACCACAAAGGAATTGTGTTCTGGGCTCCCTGCAGTCCACTTCAACCAGCAACTTCATCCTCCCAACAAGTTTAAATGGCAAGAAAGACATTTGAATTGTAGCCATGGCTGCTGCTTCCAATGTCAGTGGGGCAGCCGATCCAAACTGGGCTTCAGGTAACCCCAAGTACATAAACAGCCCTACTGTGATTGCAGCTCATAACTGTCCTCGAGTGAACAGTATTGAAGGAGGAGGAACAAAAGGAGTAGAAAAAGAGAAACAAAATCCCACAAAACATATACTGAAAACAATGAGGGGGTGTCTATTTGAAGGCATAGCTGAAAAAGGGATCCTAACAACAATAAACACCCACTCAAGGGACCAGCCAGGAAATGGAATTCCAGAAGTTGGTGCCCAGTACTGAGAAGACTCTGCAATGTATCCCAAGCCAATCCGATTCCAGAAGCAACAGAAGTCTCTGATGATTAACGTAATTGGCAAATCCTCCTGGGTTTGATTGTCCTTCTGTGAGAAGCTCCCGCCACTCAACTTGTGGGATACCTCCCACAAACATCAGTTCACTTGTTGGAAGAATCTCTGAATACTCCCCGTTGTGTTGGAGGGGCTGTTGTGTGAATTGAGGGGCAGGGAAGTAGTTGTTCTGAATCCAACCCATAGCCACACTTGTATGAAAAGGGTTGTCTGGAAAGCCTTGCTCTGTGTGTGTGTGAGTGTGTTTTCAACTCTTCCTCAAATGTTTTGAACCAATCCTTTGCAACTTACTCTGTTCTCTGCTCTACACCAACACCAATCATTTGTCCCCATACATGCTTGCAAAGAGTGCACCAAGGTCTATGAGTTCAACCAATGCTGGAATTCAAAAAGGGGTAGGACAGGACCTCTCTGGGCCCAGCTTAAAGGGATACACAAAAGCAGCAGCTCTTCCCAACTCCAAACTGAATTGGAATGATGGGGCAGTGACAATATCATTACCCAAACCAAGTCAGTGTGGATGAAAGAGGGACTTTCAAACTTCCTGTGCTGGCAAATGGGGACAGAAGGCTTCACTGCCCTCCATCAAGTGTGTGTATCTCCCCGGGTGTCCTGTCTAAGCACGAAGCCCAGGAATAGCAGACTATGGGGTAATCCACATTATTTTTGTTTGTAACAAGGTCCATATTCCCATGTGTGCTAAACTTGTGGTACTCTTGTGGGGGCAGGGTTCAGTGGGCCTGAAGGTGGCGGCCCTGCAAGAAGACTTCTGCCTATCCTTTGCAGTGTCTTACTGGATGTCAACAAAGCATCAGCAACTCCGAGCATGAGGTAGGTTTGATCAGCCTTCAGTTGCAAACTAGCAAAGGACTGCAGCCCATCGAAACTTCAAGAATGCTACCAAAGCCTGGACTTTCAAGGACCCTGCCCATGATGGATGCTGACTGCAGTTCTGAAAGGGCCAGTGCTGGTGGCTGCAGTTGTATGATCCTTTGTAGGTGAGGGATGAGAGAAGTTGCCGGGGTCGTTTTCAAAGTCGGATGATGGGAGAGCTGCATCTTCAGGGTGGGAAGGTCTAGAAGGGGTTCTGAAGGCTGTGCCTGTAGTGAGGTGCCTCATTGGAATCTGTGTTCTCCTCATGGTAATGTAGGAGCTCAGAGCCAGGGCACAAAACCAGAGTCATGGAATCCAGCAAACGATAGTTCAGTAAACACCCATAATTATGACCTGTAGCTGTGACATGTTAGATAGGCAGATTCCCAAAAGGACAGAAAGGTCATCACCCAAATGCTCACATACCCAGCCACCCAACACAGAATATCAAACTACCCCTCATCTCCCACTACTAATTTTGAGGTAACTAAAAATCTTAACTCATGTTCAAGAATGAGAGGAAGGCGAATGCTTTGAGGACAACATGACAAGGGCCATTTCTGACAGAGAAAATAATAATGGTGAGAGAGAATGCCCTTGAGAGAAAACAACGGACCAGATGGGCCCTGCCTTCCAAACTCTAGTTGACCATTTGCTGTCAGAGAGGCATTGTACAAATTCTGCATTTAACAAGCCACTACAAATAGCCACTTTGAGCACCGTGCTAGGCCTGTGCAGGCCTGTTTTGCCACAAATTCCCAGTGTTCAAGCAAACACTGAAGCAAACATGCCAGGCATGATGGAGATCAAGAAGGCAATCCAAGATACACACCCACCTAGGTATAACATAGCCCTGAGTAAGTATATCAGCTAGTTGTCTCAGTCTCATATGTAAGTAGGATTGCCGTCTACGATCTAAGATCTGGCATGTACAAAATCTCTCTGCTCTTTAGTTTTCCTCACTGCACAATTCTTCCTGCATCCTCTCCCACGTATTTGTGCAAAAATGAAAGGAATTCCAGTCAACAGGGCACCTTCTGAACTCTACTACAAGTCACAGCAAAAGATCATGGTCAATGTTTGTCCCACATTAACAGCTTTCACATGTTACACAAATAGCTTGGAAATAAATGTAGAGGCAGGTGGAAGAAAATGGAACTGAGATCTTATATTTAAGAGGAGGCATTTGTGTCAAAGGAGACCATGTAGGAGGGTGCCTTGCCCAGTCTCTTGTTGGGAGATAAGACATATTTTGAGGAATGCTGCCAAGAACGCCAGTGTAGTGGAGTGGTTAAGTATGCTGGGCTGGAACTTGGAAGATCTGGGTTCTAGCCCTCACACAGCCATGGAGCCAACGTTAGGCCAATCACTGACTCCCAGACTACCCTACCTCACAGGGTTGTTGTGCGCATAAATTGAGAGGAGGAGGGGAATTAAGTAAGCTGCCTTGAGCTCCTCAGAGGGAAAAGTGTGGTATGTGAATATAGTAAATAACATTGGCCAGGTTGATTTGATGGTTCAATATAATAAATAACAATGGCCAAGCTGACTTGATGCTTCAAGGATGGCGCACAGTATTGAAAGCATGCTCTGTAGGCTGTGGTTGCCAAATTCAGACTTAGATGACCAGCAGACACAGCAGAGAGTTGCATTTGGTTGGGTATTCCTCTTCCAATACAACTCTTAAGCCTGCAAGGTCACCTCTGTATCAAGGGTCTTGGGCTGCCATCCCTCACTTTCAGCTTGAACTCCTCATCATTGTAGATCTTGTGCGAGAAGACTGAGGCACAGAACTGATCACCTCTGCCTTTTTCCTTGTCTTCTGTCATTATTTTGCCACCCACTTTACGTAACTGGACACCCGCCCCACAGTTCTTTGCTATTTCTTTACATCAGGGGTCTCAAACTCGCGGCCCACGGGCCAATTGCCGGGACGGGCGGGGCACGGGGTAGGGGCCCTGCGGCCTTCAAAGCGCCAGCGGCTCCTGGGCCGACCGTGGGATGAGCGGCCCACCACCACCATGGTGGTGGAATACTTGATGCAGCCCAGCCTCACCCAGCCTCTACTTCCAGCGGCCCCCAGGTAAGTTGAGTTTGAGACCCCTGCTTTACATTCTTCCTTTGTGGTGATGCCAGTCTCAGGACACTTTACAAAGAGAAGACAAAGAGGAGCAACAACAATAAAATCAGGAACAGCACTTGACTTATAATACACAATATATACAGATATGTAATAAAATCACACCAGCAGTTACAATGCTAGGTAAATGAAAAGGTTTTAGCCTGGCGCCAAAATGAATAAAGGGTTGGCACCAGGTGTTACCACTCGGCTGTCTTCGTCTCAGACTACTCAAAAAGGCCTCAGACCGCTGTGGATGCCACAGTGCTGTGTGTAGTGCCTTCTGAGAAGCAGAAAAAACACGGCTGCAATGATGATGATGCACAGCACTGGGTGGTCTCTAAAAGGAGAGCAAGCAAGCAAGTTAAGACCATGCTTTTTCTTTATCTCATCTACTAGCAACAACAGCTTATTTTTCCTTATGACTTTACAGAGACCACTGCTTTACTATGGGAGATGTATATTCCTTGTTCCCCATCTAGACAGGAATAGAGGCTATGGCTTGGTTCACACATGATGATGACCCAGAGCATGGATTGAAAATGGGTTGTTCTTAAATTGTGGGTCATTGTTGAACCATGGGATGACCTTACCTGCAAACCCTGCATGATGGTTTAACTATGGGTTAACTGCAAACAACCCAGGAAGGGACCACATGATTCACTGCTGCACTGGGAATCCTTGGTTGTTTATGATTAACAAGCCATAGTTAAATCTTTGGTTGAAGAGAATAGAGTTTACACATTTTTATAAATCCAAAAAGTACGAGTAAAAGGTAAGGCTGCCGTCCTAATGTGAATGCCATGGCACACAGATTCAGCTTAAGGACAGAGCCTTAACTCATCCTTTTTAAGCTCTTTGGAGACATTGCTGAATGGAGTAAGCTGTGGGGTGTATGCAGTGGGGATTCCTAAAAATCGGGCAGAGAGAGCTTCTGCCAATGGAAGACCAATCCTGGATCCAACTCTATCTTTTCCCACCCTCCATTTTTGTCCTGTCATTCAACAGAACCTTAATTTGCGGGTATACAAAAATATTCTCACAAGTGTTAGAGACACAGAAATATTGGCTAATGTGCTGAAATATATTCACTGTGCTGGTCCGAAATACCATGGCAAGTCAAAGTTGTGTGCTTCTTGGACCCTAGGGCATGGATATATATTTCAATCTTATTTTGGGCCAGTACTGGCCCCTTCTGACTGTAACCTTTTGTGAAACGTTAGATTATACTCAGCAGACTTCAAGTTAAAAACTGGATAAACTCTGGAAATATCAGTTAATTTACATACCTGCACCAGGAAGTGATCTTGTTTGCCCAGGTGCTTAGAATCTGCAACCAATTGGGAATAGGTAAGAATGAAAGGGAAGCAGAAATGAACTCTTGGTTTCTAGTCACACGTATTCTGTTGATAACTAAAATGATTATAGTGCCATATATTGCTGTCACCGATTACGTCACATTACACCACATTATTTCAGCAGGCTATAAATGAGAACTAGGATAGTGCATTTGCTCTTGATGTGCATCTGCAACTCTTGCCTATAGTTTCCTCCTCCCACTTGTTGCAAAAAAGCCAAAGTTCTAGCATTCATTGTTATGGGGGAGGTGGGAAATTGCCAGTATAGAGGCAATGACTGGTGAAGGTGCAGAAAACAGAGCAGAGTTGAGAGGGTTTTTCAGGGCTATCAGGCTTAGGCCCATGGTCCCCCCACCCCACCTATTTCCCCACAAAGGCCTAAATAGTTTAATTGCTATGCAAGGGAGCAATTTCACAGGGGGATTTCAACTGTGGAGGGAAGGTGTGAAGCAAGTCTGGCCGCCTCTTACCAGGTACCCCGGCCTCATGGCTGGTTTCTGCAAGCCCCACAGGTCCTCAGGCCAGCCCAACTGGCAGGGAAAGGACATGTGGGGAGGGAGATGCCTCAAGCCAGGAATGTCACACACTTTGTCTTGCTTGCAGTTTGCTATCCTGGCCAAAATGAGTAACAACTGAAGCAGGGCAGGAATGAAAGAGAGCAGAGGGAAAAGCGGGAGGACACACAGAAACTGTGATGATGGTGGAGAAAATCCAGGCTGTGTGGAAAGACAAATAGGGAGCACAAAGGAGGACATCACTTGGGGGAGACATGCTCTGCTCTTGCCTGGGGCATCGAGTCAAATACTTGTTTTTGTTGTTATGTGCCATCAAGTCATCTTTGACCTATGGTGACCTTATGAATGAAAACCCTTCAAAATATCCTGTCCATGATAGCTCCATTCAGTTTTTCCAAGTTCAATTCCAAGAGTTCCATTCAGCTCTTCCAAGTCCATTCAGTTCTCCCATGACTTCCTTTATGGATTCAATCCATGTCGCACTTGGTCTTCCATTTCATTTCCTGCCTTCAACTTTCCCTAACATAACTATCTTCTCCAGTGAGTCTGGCCACCTCATGATGTGTCTGAACTACGAAGCCTCAGTTTAGTCATTTTTGCTTCTATGGAAAGCTCAGGCTTGATTTGATCTAGACCCATTTTTCTTTCGGTCAGTGCAGGGTATTCCCAAAGCTCTCCTCCAGCGCCAAGTCTTGAATGCATCGTTCTTTTCCCTGTCAGTTTTCTTCATTGGCCAGCTATCATACCCATAGATTGTGACTGAGCATACAACAGCTGGGATGATCTTGACCTCAGTCTCGAGGAAAACATCCTTACACTTCTAGTTCTTTCACTGCTGCCCTTCCCAGTCTTCTTCCAATGTCTTGGCTGCTGTTTCCCTTCAAACTTCTGACTGAGCTGAGCTATGTGAAATGTTCCTCAATTTCAGTTTTTTCAGTATGAACAGTGAAGTCCTGTAGTTCCTTTGCAGACATGATTTCATGATTTTCCTGCTATTCTGGTGCAGTCCTGCTTTTGTACTTTCTTCTTTTACTTTTATCAGACATTGATTCAAGTCATCGTTGCTTTCTTCAGGAGTATGGCACCATCTGCATATCTTAAATTAGTGATGTTTCGTCCACCAATTTTCACTTCTTCCTCTGATTCTAGTGTCTCTTTCCTGATGATATGTTCTGCATACAAGCTGAACAGGTAGAAAGATCACACACATTCTTGGCTGATGCCTTTGCTTCTGGGCAACCATTTTATTTCTGGGCTTACCATGGGCTGCTGATCCAGGACTTCCTGGAAGCAGAAGTGATTTCCTTGGGAAGAGAAGACACAACTGAGCAAGCTATCGCTTATGGCACAGAAAATCCGTTTTGTGGTTGAAGATAGTTTTGGTGCATGTCACTAGGAAAGCCCAGGATCTTACTTTATTCCAAAGCCTTTGGACTGATGGAAGTAATGGAGCAGAAGGGTTTGATGCTTCCCTTCTGCCAGACCCGCTAACAGAAGGGTTTCGCAGAGATTGAACTCCTCTCCGAAAACCTTTGTTTGGCAATTAAACTTAGGAAAAAAATAACCCTTTGGTGCCAACCCTAGATTTCAGTGCCACTCAGGGAGAGGGAGGGATTTCCAGCCAGATCACAGTTGGGAGGGGAAGGGTTACCCTCTCTTTCATTCATGTTGTGGGGCCCTCTCCGTCCCCCTTCATGACACTTCAGTATAACAGAAAAATCCATTCACTGATACCTGAGGAAAGATGATAGAAATGCTCTTGGATATTGGACTACAGTACAGTATTATACCCTTTCATGGCTACTTTTGTTACCCTCCACTCCCCTGCTTCTTTCCCCCTAGCCCCCCGTTCTCTCAGGTTAAAAAAGGTAAAGGTAAAGGTTTCCCTTTGACATTAAGTCCAGTCATGCCTGACTCTAGGGAGCGGTGCTCATCTTCGTTTCCTAGCAGAGGGAGCCAGCGTTTGTCCGCAGACAGTCTCCGTGGTCATGTGGCCGGCGTGACTAAACACCAAAGTGCACGGAACGCTGTTAAGTGGTACCTTTTTATCTACTTGCATTTGCATTCTTTCAAACTGCAAGGCTGGCAGGAGCTGGGACAGAGTACAGGAGCTCAACCTGTTGTGCAGATTCAAACCGGCGACCTTTTGATCAACCAGCCCAGCAGCACAGCGGTTTAAACCATTGCACCACCTGCAGTCCCTGCACCACCTTGCCAAATCTTACCAAACCGTTTGAGCACTGCAACCTTGAATCACTGTGAATAACACCAACAACAACCATTATTAGCTGGGAAGCTGAGTAAATCATAAATAAATGCAAATTGGGTTATAGTATAGTCCCATACGCTGTGACTTATCTCAAGTACTGGAGTGCCACATATATGCAATCTTGGTTTTATATATATATATGTAATAATATATATAATATTATGTAATGTAATAATATTAATATATTAAATAATTTATTCCAGCTGCATAATTTGTTCCCCACAACACAATTTGGACTACAAACTGGTTCTTGGAAGCAACTTTACCACCCCAGGGTATACACTTTCTGCCCCTTCTGCCAATCTGTTCTTTCTTTCTTCTTTGCCACAGTAAATAAGAAACAGGTAGGAATACAGAAAACATAATTCATCATTTAGCCCATCCTTCGCGGAAGATGAATCTAGCTGTTTGCTTTGACTTGTTCATATACCTGTTTTCCTTGAGCATAAAATGTTGTGGACTTTTCAGGCTCAGCATTTCTTTCAGTTTCTTCAGATCCCAAGATTTGTGCCGCTCTTCTTTGTTTCTATAACACTATGTCTCTATCTTGTCCATAGGATAAAATGAAAAAAGCAGATCTTGGCTCCATGGTCTCCACAACCCCTGCTCTGTGCCCCCTACTCATTTCTTTTCTTTATAGTCATTACAATTACAGTGGTACCTCAGCTCATGAGCACCTCAGTTCATGACCAAATCGGGTCTCAAACAGAAATTTCAGAACAGTTTTTCCTCAGGTTGCAAACTCCGCGTTGGGTGACAGTCGCACCCATCCCCCACTCCGAGTGCTCCCACCATCGCGCCCATCTGCCCCCACAGTGCGCCTGACATCTTGCCCGATTTCCCTGTGATTAAAAAAAAAATATTTACAGAATGGATTGACCTTATTTACATTGAACCTTATGGGGAAATTTGACTCTGGTTGCAACCAATCTGGGTCATGGAATGGATTAATTTTGTGGGCCAAGGTACCACTGTATTTAGTTATGCTTGCTACGCAGTTTAACTGTTCCACACCATACCAAGCGCTCTGGTATAGAAATACTTAAATACTTTAATGTTTGTGAAATAGGGCAATTGATTTTTTTTATTTTCTCATACTCGGTGGATAAAGAACAAAAGAGAGAACATTAAATAAAGTATAATCCAAGAGCTGGGGTCTATACTAAGTATTTCACCTGGCTTACTCCCTCGGAGAAGGCCACTCAGCCTCCCCCCCCCCCACGCTCGCATCATTAAAGATTTAAAAAGATTTAAAAAGTTATGTTTTTCTTACTTTCAAACCTTTTTTCAGTTTCTTCGTCTTCGTCTCCCCTTCTCTTCCACCTGCCTCTCTTCTATTTCCCGCTCCGTATTCCCGCTCTGAATATACATGCAATGGAGGGGTGGCGAGGGCTCTCTGTTCAGTTACAAAGAACGCCTGCGCTAGCTCAGAGCTTTTGGACTCGCTTGGAAATCGTTTTCTCCGAGTGAGTCCAAAACTTCTGCGGCGGGCCGTATACGCCTGCTGGCCATAGTTTGAGGACCCATGCTCCAAAGTAAGTCGCACTGAATTCAATGAGAACCTGCTGCTGAGACGACGCGGCTAGAATGGTGAGGTTCGTCACCCTGACAAAATAGCGCCGCACAGGGATCCAGTGTTGTATACCCACGTTGCCAATTTAACAGGACCGTAACCCCTGATTTATTTTAGCTCTTCTTTAACTCCCGCCCCAGCAAATCCCTATCCACAATGCAGGATTAGGGGCTCTGCCGAAGTCGCAAGAGGACTACAATTCCCAGCATGCCCCGGCTGCGCCGGGAGGCGGGGTCGCACCGCCTGGTTCGGTTTTACATGGCCGAGGAGGATTCCTTGAGCGCCATTGGAAGCGCTGGGAGTGCGGGCTGCCTCGGGCTTTTCTTTCGGCGAGCTAGACCGCGGGGTGCCGGCTTGCAATGGCGCTTGCGTCATCGCCCTTGAAAGTGTGCATCGTGGGCTCTGGGAACTGGTGAGTGAGGGAGAGGCGAGGGGCAGTCAGTGCCGGGGCTTACGGGCGCGTTCGGGAGCAACCTGCGCTTCCTTGTCATGCTGTTGCTTTGAGGTCTGGATCCAGCAGGCAGGACCCGACGTTTCTGCTTCCAGCGCTATCCCATCCCCTTTTAACCCCCTTGCAATGGTGGTTTTTTATCTAAATAAAAAGGGACGCTCCAGACGGAAGGCAGCGCGGACAGGCAGTCTCTTCTTCCTTGTTGGACGGTAGAGCCGTTATACACGCCTCGCCTTCTGCAAACCTGTTTTCTCAGCCGAGTCGTGCACATTTGTAAATAAAAAGGAAACATGGTTGTCCCTCTCGGGTTAGTTTTTTAGGACTGCGTCACCTGTCTGAAGCATCTGCTCTATGATGATGATTATAATTATACTTCTCCCTTCTGATGGTTTAAACCTGATGCCAACATTAAATGAGTATTGTAAATGAAGAGGACTGTTTATGAGGCGGATAGGTGAGCAATTTGTGGCTTTCCAGATGCTGCTGGAGTGTAGTTCCTATCAGTCCTAGCGAGCTTAGCCATTGGTGGGGGGTGATGGGAGTTACAGTCTGGGAACATTTGCAGGGCAAGATACTGTGCATGGAGAGTTAGAAAGGCTCGCCAAATTGGCACGGGTGGAGCAAATGCAAAGCCAATGCAAAGCTCATCTAACCCCTTGCAGAAACAGCACAATTCTTCATTATATTTATAGCCCCCCACTTTTAACCTTTGCAATAACTTTGTGAAGTAGGTCAGTTTTAGAGGCAGTGTGGTACAGTGCTTAGAGCGTTGGACTGGGGACTTGGGAGAACGGGGTTCTAATTCCCCCTTGACCATGGAGCTCACTGGGTGACTTTGGGCCAGTCACTCACTCTCAACTTAACCTACCTCGCAGGGTTGCTGTGAGAACAAAATGGAGAGGAGGGGAACCTGGTAAGTCATCTTGGGTTCCTTTTAAGAGGAAGAAAGGTGGGGTATAAATGAAATGCAATAATAAAAGAATGCCTGGCCCAAGGTCACCAGTGGACCAGGTATGTATTTGGACCTCGTTCTGGGTCTTGCTTCCTTTGCACTGTGGTATCCCGTACATTCAGTTTAGTGCCAAAGAGCTGCTGGACGAATAAGCTCTGGAATGCTGTACAGCGAGATGAATGCAGTGCCAGATCTATCTTTGACAGATAGACTGACTACTCAGTCTTATGCATGCCTCACCTTCTGTGGCATGATCACGTTCTTACTGTTTGTGTTCCTAACTTGTTAGATACTCCAGTTACAAACAAGGCAAGTTTGTTGTATAATACTACTTATACTTCCCACAGTCTTTTCCCATGAAGAACAACTTAAACTCAATCCTGTGTTGCCTGTCTCTGTAATTTTGAATTGTGAAATCTAAATGGGTGAAAGGGAACTGAGGTATAAAATAAAAAGTTTTATTTATTGGTTTTTATTTTATGCTTTATTTTATTAGAAGTAAAATACATCATTTGGCTTAAAACTCTTTAAAACAACCCCTTAATTGGGTGTACGATTAGACTGGAAAAAAAACTATGCTGGTTGGGGTGTGCTAGAAATTAGAGGCCTTTTTTCAGTCTAAACATGTATAGGATTGAGCTTTGAACTGCTAATGTGAGGTAGAAAGTGGAAGAAGGGACTGTCTGTTTTAAAGATATTTAAGTCATTTTTATATTTTAATTTTAACAAAACAAATGCACAAAATATATTTTTTCTTTGTACAAAAATTAATTTTCATTCATTTCTATTTCACAATTTAGTTCTTATAGGAAAAAAGCTGTACTGGTTAGGGCCATGCTGGCAGTTGGGGAGTTTTTTTCTGTCTAAACATGCATAGGATTGATTGTGCCCTTCCTTTTAAGGCACCCTATCCATAATCTTCAAGTATGCACTGAATGCAATTGGAGCATCTCACCAGCTGATTCTGGTCCCAGTCACTCCGTGTTTGGCTGCAGTGATGAATGGGCTCCGAGCACACACTCTGTTTGTGATATATGGACTTAGGACTGGGGACCTGGCCCTGTTTTCCTGTTGTCTTTCATGTATAGGTTGAACAAGTGTGGAGAGGGTGATGCTGTGCCAGCTAGTCTCATTTCCAACACTACGTGTCCATTAACCTTTGCCTGTTTAGCCAAAGGTGAGAGCAGAGTCAATCAGGTATGGCACCATTTGTAATCAAGAACTGTGATGTGGCCAAGGTTCCCAGTAAACCATGCAACTACATGCATCTAGACTTTGTACCCACCATGGCTGAGCTTTTTTCTCCTCCTCCTCCTCCCCCTCCTCCATCCTATTTCCTATTTCCTTTGGAATTGTCCCTTTCCAGGGCACCTTTTTAGCTAAAGGTTAGGACAAAAATGCTTTGATTAAGCAAACAAACATGCAGGATTCAGCTGAGGTATTCCCCCCACCTGTCCATGTGCTTAGTTTACACATTGAGGAAAAGGTGAGCACATGGCTCCACAGTACCCCACAGTTCTTGTTCATGTGTCTGTCTGTATCTGGAGGGTTCCATTGGTCATGTTTAGCAAAAGTTGCTTGGCTTTGGTTTAATTGTTTTTCGTGAGAGCATAAGAAGAACCTTGTTGGATAAGACCAAAGGCCTATCTAGTGCAGCATTCTGATCCCACAACGGCCAACCAAACTTTTGTTGCCAGCCCTCAAACAAGATGTGACTGCAGTGGGAGCCATGGAGTATGCCATTTCTGAAAGGCTGGACAACTTGCGCCCTCCAGACGTTGAATTGCAACTCCTGTCACCCCTACTCATTACCTGTGCTGGCTCAGTCTGATAGGAGTGTCAGTTCAGCATCTGGAGGGCCACAGGTTGCCCATCTCTGAGTAAAACCAGATTTTAATACGTGTTAACTTTGTGGAGAATCTTTCACAGTGGTTTTGGAGTCTTCATAGTGCTTTTAGAAAAAGCAAGAATGGCCTTGTTCATTACTTGATATGCTCCTGGGTTCTATTCCACCTGCTTTGGTTGAACAAAGTGCATCCCTGCACCTGCTTGATACTTTGTAAAACTTCTGTGTGGATGCCAGTATGGGATATTTTTAATCGAACCTGCACCTTATGCCAGTCGGAAGACCTTCTGCATTATCAGTGGCAGGTCATCCAGATGGCTAAATGTGTTGTCTGTGCTGGATTAGGACTGACTTTCTTGCCTGAAGGACATGGGTTTACATGAATCCAGGTTCAAATTTGCATAAATATGGACTTACTTTTGCAACCTGGTGCACAAGTGGTTGGCAGCATTTTAGACAGAGCTTCCAAGCTTAGCAGACTGCGTTCAGCATTAGGGAATGTGGAAAGGGGATGAGGTGATCTGCTATTTTACAACCTTGCGTTCCTGTACTGGTTGTACAAGAATGCAATACTGTTGGCTTCAATGAATCAGTAATCATTATCTGGTTTTTGCAATGTATGACTCTAAGGGTGTGGCCATTTCTTTAGCATGGATGTCTTATCTACTTTATGATTCTGAAACAGAGAGCAGAACCTTTAACACAATTACAATAATCTTTTCTCTGTTGTAAAAGTTTTACAAACCTCTGAATACAAGATTCCCTATTTTTTCAGGCAGCATACCAGTGAGAACTTAACAATTTTCAATGCTTTCTTTTTAAAGTAGAATGACAAAAACATACACTACATTTAATGAGTTGATGAAAGAGTGTGGTACATTTAGGGTGCAATTCTATGCAGGAAAAATGTCCTACAGCTTCTAGCAATGGTGGGAGTGACTGCAGATTTTTCTGTCTTAAAGGAGCATAGGATTGGGCTTTAAATGGTTTTCTTATATTATTTTACAGACAAAAATATAGATGGAATCCTCTGGCTCCTTAGAGACTTTCTTTATAGTTCTTCATAATACAAGATTATGTTTTGCATAAAAATCTATCAGTTGCAGCTTCATTACTCTGGAGACCTTGAACTTTGAGGCCTTGGGTTTCCTGCACCTTGCCAGGCTGATCCCGATGGGGCCAGAGAAGGGGTGATTTATACTAGATGGGCTTTTCAGCAGCTCTAGTGATGGTGTTTTGGAGGGGCATGGCTGGAGGATGCTCAGTATAACTTGTCATCCTGGACTCTACATTTTCTTCTTCTTTCTGCTCACTGGAACACCTCCTCATCCAAGATCACTGGTGTGATCCTCTCCGTACTGCCTGCAAGAGGAAGGAGTTGGCAGTCTGCTCTCCAACTCTTTTCCAAGGTTGGAATAGTTCTAAGAGCCATCCAATGGTGCCTGGATAACTTGCCCATGGACTGTAGGATCGCTATCTTAGACTGATTGCATGTTTTGAGAGGAAAACCTTCTGCAACTTCCAGAATACACCCTCCAAAGTGTCACAAGGAAACGGCCAAAATCAGCCATTTAGCTGCTTTGTAGAGTGACAGGTGCACAAAGGTGACCTTCCCTTCCATACTTTTTCCATGCTGCATGTGATGCCTGCAGTGTTCCAAGTTTGGAGAGTAACGGACCGCCCCATTGGATTGCACCCTAAATAACTTTTCTCCCACACTTCCCTGCCACTTCAGTGCAAGACCTTCCACGGTTTCCCAGCATTTAATTAACATTTCATAATGCTGACTGTTTCGTTTATTGCTTCAGTTGCCATACTGGCCTAGTAAAGCAAAATTTACAGAATAGCTTTTATTAGGACAGCCCTGTGTTTGAAGATTGATTCAAAATGCAGATATGCAGTCAGAAGGCTTATTGTATAGGAGTTGTCCCCTGCTGGGTGTACCCAAAGAATTGAAAGGGGAAAAGTGTATTTTTCAGTGAAACTGAGATACTAACCCTTGTCTACAGTTTGCTGTTGACGGAAACAGTAATGTGTAAAAGATCAGAGGCTGAACAAGAGTATGTTGGGACAGGATTATAAATAGAGGAATTCCTTTTGCAAATCTAAAAACAAACTAGTTGCCAGCTCAGCCCTCCTCCTACAACAGCTTTGACTATCTTCAAAGTGACCTTCCTTTTTTGCCTGGATGCAACTTGAAAGTTCTCCTGGCACTCTGCGAACATTGATAGGTCCAATGAAATGTTTGAGCAATATGAAGGCCCCATCTGATTTTAGTAAATGCTGGTGTCATATTGTTCTGTCATATTGTTTAGTTTAATGCCTTAAAGGCACCCTAGGTTCACACAAAATCTCACTGCATGAATGGCATCACATCCACTCTTGTCCCAAGTCATAGGGGTCCAGGTTTTTCCCAAGGACACATAACAATGCCTTATAGCAGTAGTATTGGACCTTTTCAGTCTTAGGGCCAAATTCTGTTTTGGCCAAGCTCTTGGAGGTGGGAATGCATTTGGAAGGTGAGCAGAATGGAATCCAAATGGGGCAGGAGCGAAACATACCAGCATATTTTAGTTTAAAAAGCTTACTCCCTGTAACTAAGCCTTAGGAGATGCATTTCAACCTTTAGTAGAGGAGGGGGAAAACCTGGGAAACCTTCCAGTCACTGGAACTTGAGAAACAGAGGGCAAGATAAGGGGATGTGACCATTTTGGGAAAACCCAGAAGACCATATTCTGATCGCAGGTGGCTGGATTTGGCCCTCAGTCCTAATGTTCTCCACTGTGTATTACAAGTTGATTCTGCTTGACTTTTAACAAACTCTGGCCTGCTTGCATATAGTCTGTAACTTTATTTATATAAAATCAAATACCAACTGGTTTTCAAATTAAATAGAAGCCTCCTTGGTTTTTGTACATGCTTGTCCATCTAGCAAAGAATTCCAGGTTTGTGTTTTGCTTCTGTTCTGTTGTAAAACAAGAAACCACTCAGCTTCAGCTCGAGCAGCTTAGTAACCACAAATGTCCATCTAACATCTCGGGAATGAAATAGTAAAACATTCATTGATTACATTTTTATCCTGCCAGGCAACATAATTGTATTATATCCTAGGAGTATATGAACAAATGTATAATTACCCTGCCTGGGTTTTGTTGGCCACTTCTCATAACCAAGAGACTGCACTATCCCAATTAAAATATAACAAACAGCTTTCATGTCCCTTATACACAAAGTTTGACACATGACGTGGCAGCCCACAATGAGGTATTTAAGGTATAAATGGTGGCTGTGGCCCCCATGATGAATATGCCACTCCCATTCAGGGGTTGTTGTGTCATGTGCACCCAGAGAGCATGGGTTATGGGGGGAGGGGGAGTTAAACAACCCTCACGTAACCCATGGTCTATTTTAGGGGGTTGCATATGCAGCGTAGATAACCTACGATGTCATCTCTTCCCCAGCATTGTGAAATGTTGATGAATTATCTGTTACTGCTTTCTTGATTTTTGGCAGTTGATAGTAATGGAAGCTATGCTGGCACTCTGTGCACCTTTAGTACATTGTTTGATTATCCATGCAAGTCATCGTTGTGACTATTGGATTACTTCTGTTTCTAATTTTGCTACAACTCATGTAAAAATTTCTAGGCAGGAGTCCCGAAAGAGGGTAATGCTCAAGAATGCTAGAAGTTGTAGTCTTAAGCACTGGAGGGTGCCAAGTTGGAGATTTCGTATAGGTGTTTGACCAAAACTTGGCCATTTAAGAAGGCCTTCAGCTGAAAATTATTTCTCACCTTGTTAGGACTATGATAAGATTTTTTTCTTTTCTCTGTGCCTTTGTGAGTTTTGGAGGTTGCATTATGAGTTTCTGTTTATGGATCCTGTAGGTTTTTCTCAATATGAATGGATAGTTTCTCATGATTGCTGACTGAACTTTGTGGATTTGGTTTTACTCTGTGTATATTTCATTGGAAGTGGCTTTGAGTTTCTGGAATTGGGGTGAGCACAGTATATATTTTGAAATAAAACGTGTCCTGATGGAAACAGTGGGACAACATAGTCATTGCCAACCCATTTCATTGATTTGAAAGAGACCAAAAGCACAAATAACCTAGCCTGAATCCTAACAGAATTTGAATGCCATGTGGTGAAGAAAAAGCAGCTTAAATGAACAGTCATACTTGCATTTCCCTTTTACTGGAATCCCTTGATTTTAGATTTTCTAAAAGGTAAATGGATTCATAGCCTGTGTACTAAAATTTGCTTCCTTGGTCTTAACCTGGCATCTTTGGCCAAATGTAATCCTTCCCTCCTTCTCTCTTTGCAGGGGATCTGCTGTAGCTAGAATAATAGGCAATAATGTAAAAGCACTACAGACGTTTGCCCCAACAGTGAAGATGTGGGTTTTTGAAGAAACCATTAATGGAAGAAAATTGACAGATATCATAAATCATGACCATGAAAATGTGAAATATCTCCCTGGATACAAGCTACCAGAGAATGTGGTAAGGCTTGGAATGGGACAGGACCCACATTACAGCCCCTCTCATTCAGCAAGCTCAGTTGGCTTTGGGCTTGTACGTCTCCAGCCACTCATCACCTCCACTCAGTTGCCACCTGGCAAACAGCTTTGAAGCTAATGGGACTGATACAGTTTATAATCTAGCAACTTGTATCTGCTCTTCAGTCTGACAAGGGAACCATGCTGGTAGTCATGCATGAGAGGTTGGATCCACCTAACATACCCCTTCAGATCATGGTTTTGCCTTAGTTCTTAGAATGGCTTGTGGGGAAAGGAAGAGATGAAGCAAAGGCACAGTTTTCATTCATGTGTGCTGTTTGTCGAGTTTTGAAAGCCTGGTGGACACTCGTCATAAGAAGTAGAATGCAACTTGCCCTTCAGTGCATCAAAGAACATGTTCGTTGCAGAAAGGACTCGGGATGATGGGAAGCTTCCATGAATGGAAGGGAAGGATGTGATTACCCCAACTCTGTATCCCCTCCCACACTTTTTCCATTTGATTTTCTGGGACCTGGAGGAGGGCAGGAGGGGAAAGAGGGAGTTACCCCATACCTTGGGTAAGATCCAAATTTATGTTGGATCAGCTGCATTGACGGGAATGGATTTCCCTGCCCTGTCCCCATGATGTTCCTTCTAGCACCCTGAAAATGCCACGCAGAGGGTGCTGAATGGGGTGAGTTGTGATATGTGAGGGAAGGAAGTTCCTCCACCCCCCCACAAATTTGTTAGATGTTTCCTCAAGAGGAGCCCTTGCTCTTGCAGAAGACAAAGCCAGCGTCCAGCCCTTTGAATGGTCTGAACCTCTGCATCCCACCCAAACAGGAATTGTTATAGCCATTTAGGAAGTAGTAACCTTTTTGTATCATAAGAAATATTGCATTTCCCAGGTACAAAATGTGACTTTTTATTTTTGTCTGTCTTTGTTATAAACTGCCCAAAGTGTTTCAGCAACAGGTGCTATAGAAATGAAATTAATCCTAGTAGTAGTAGCAGCAGCAGCAGCAGTAATAATAATGCAGAGCTGTCAAAAATTGATTTGCTAAACTGCATTGGCCAGGAATACATTCTAAAGTTACTTCTGCCTTTTTACTTAAAATTTGCTCTTACTGTCAGTTGAATATGCTGATCTTAGTTTTTTTGCTGTATAAAGTAACTTTGCACTTCAGCTGGTTGGTAGAAGCATGCAAAAAGGCATTTTGGCATATTTGGTTCAACATATGTTTAGTTTATTTAGTTTGAAGGCTTATGTTTTCAACCATTAAGGTACAATTTCAGCAGACAAAATGAAGAATCCATTTAAAATTAAGGCTTGGCACTTGAGAGATAAATTCTTTGTTTTTCACCTCCCCTTCTTTCTTGTCTGAATATTTTTCTGTAGGTTGCTATTCCAAACCTGACTGATGCTGTGCAGGATGCGGACTTGTTAGTTTTCGTCATTCCCCACCAGTTCATTCAAAAAATCTGCAATGAGATCACTGGGCGTGTAGCCAAGAATGCCATTGGCATAACACTCATTAAGGTACAAAAAGTAACATTTTTCAAGAAAATAAGAAAAATATGTAAATAATTCAGCAGGGTATTACATAAAATAAATCAGAAGTATTTAAATGAAAGAACTAAAGCAATTCTTCTGACTTTCTTTCTGTTACTCCATGCATCTTGTACCTGTGAGTGCTTCCTTCCCTTCTTTCTCCAACCATGTATGGAATTCAAAACTTGGTCCCAACCACAGGGACATCAGAAACAGCTGTACAATGATTCAGACATTTGGTCCTTCCAGGCCAGTTATTGTTGACCCTGCCTGGTAGCAACCCTCCAGGTTTCAAGCAGATTTTCTGGGCCCACCTGGAAATGCTGGAGATAGAATGTGGGTTCTTCTGCATGTCAAGCGCATGCTCCGCCCCTGAGCAAAAGCTCCTTTGTGTTCTGGCTATGACCATACATAACAAGTTTCAGCGATGGACCAACAGTACATCTCTCTTTTGTGTGCGCATAGAACAATTTTCCATTCATCAGCACTGATCTTCTCGGCCCTTTTGGCCATTATCCAAATTGTGATGTGTGTCATCCTGTGTCCACATGAGGACTTTTCAGCTCCTTGTAGCAACACCCTGTGAAAAGCCTGCTGCCTGCTCAGGAAAAAAGGGAGAGAAGTGGCATCCAAAGTGGCACCCAAAAATTGCCTCACATGCATGATGTGGTTGGTTCTGGGAGTCACATAAATTATGTACATATTTTGGACTTTTCCCCAGCTTGTGGGCTGAAATAACACCACAGTAAAATACTTTGCCCCATCTTCCCCCCGCCCCCCCCCCGG
>NW_025335269.1:23784701-23830266 GCF_004798865.1 Varanus komodoensis | reverse complement strand
TTTTCTGTTAATGTATTGCAGAGTGGTGTAATGTGTTCCACACTTACTTGTAGATGTTGCTTACCCTCTTGCTTGGAGGAAGCTAAGACCGAGAGATGCTAAATAGCTCAACATACAGCAGTCTAGAATGCTTGACATACAGAAGCCTAGAAATCCCCTACCTGAGCCAGTGTTTTGAAAGATGCTTGCATTAAAACATCACAATGGTAACATAGCTGGTTTGTGTAGCTATTCGATGGTATAGTGATCACTGCCCTATGAAGAATTCAGCCTAATGTAGAATGTATATCAACATCATGCTAGGAAACATGTTGGTTTTAATTGATCTTATCTTTGATTTTATCATTATTTATCAGATGCAGTGTGTTGTTTGTTGTATATGGTTGCTTGTTTCTTGTAAACCATCCAGAGACTTTAGTATTGGACAGTATATAAAAACTTTGAATGAATGAATGAATGAATGAATGAATGGGGCAGTTATTCTTACTATGCACTCCAAAGTCAAGCAGATTTGGACTAGTCAAGTGAGGAGGGGTGCTGGGAACCAGGATCCTCAGATGTTGAAATGGAAGAAGCAGAGGGGCTAATCTCAAGGGCACCTTTCCCACATATTCAGGTGGACATTGAGAATAGTCAGGATTTACAACTGCAGGGAGGGGGCATGGAAAAAGAACTTCTGCAGCCAGCCGAGTCTGATACGACCCTTGACCCCATGATGCAACATTGGGGGAGATGGGCCAACCAACAAGAGTAGGGGTGGACAAAGAGGCTTGCCCATCCCCAAAAGGGCCCTCCCAGAGAGAGGGGGTCCAGGGGTATTCAGAAGGAGAATGCTTGGGAGTAGTTGCTAGATTGGGTGAGGTGAACTGCTCTGTGCATGCTCAGGGACTCATTCTTTGTTGATTGTTCTTTTTTTGTGTAAATTTTTATTATTATTGTCTTCAAACTAAAAAAAATAGAAACTAAAAAACATCAGTCATCAGAAACAGACCTGCTGGGTCAACCCCCCATTTTTTTTTTAATAGCAGTCCATAAGCATATTCAAATCTACGCATAGTCCCATTTCTCTAGCCAATAATAAAAAGAGTTTCAAGTTTGATAGAAGTATGTATCCTCTTTCTCCTTCAGAGACAAAGTCAATCTGTCCATTTCAGCACAATCCAGAACCTTTTTTAAAATCAGTTCATCCGTGGGTGGTTCTTCACTCCTCCAGTGTTGGGTAAATGCAATCCTTGCCACAGTAATTACATGTAGAATCAAATAAATAGCTTGTTTATCGACATCATCAGGTCTTTGTTGATTGCTCTTACTGGAAGTGCATTGGAGAATAAGGAGCTTTTGCCAAAGAACGGTCTGTTGTTTTGGAAGTGCAAAGGGGGAAACCTAGCTTGTGTCGCATTTTTCATGCATGACCGAGAATAATTATCTCTCTCTTCTGTTCTGCTGAGACAACTGACTTCATTCCCTTCTAATGTTTCATGCAGGGAATAGACGAAGGTCCAGAGGGACTCAGACTCATTTCTGACATAATCCGAGAGAAAATGGGGATAGACATCAGTGTGCTGATGGGAGCCAACATTGCCAACGAAGTAGCTGCAGAGAAGTTCTGTGAAACCACAATAGGTAATTTTTGATCATTCATTTGCTGCTTTTGAATAAATGCCACCATCCTGCTGTTGTAGGATTGTTAGGAGATCCTGCATCTTTTCAGATTGTGGCTGTAGGTTTAACTGCAGTGATGTGAGTCCAACTGACATGTTATTTGTTGGGCTTCTCTGTAGCAAATGCAAGCTGTGAAAATATCATGGTCCAGGATAGTTGGGGAAATGTCCAAATGTAAAGATGCCTTCAGAGCAAGCATTTTAATTATTCTCTAAGAAATAACTTCTAAATATAGTGCTTTTGAAAAGTAAAAGATTGGCTGAGCAAATAATTTTAACAGTGAGTAACTCACAGGTCCTGGATAATACCATAAGCAAAGAGATGGCAATCTGAATTCTTTCTTCTCTGTCCCTTTCCACGAATGAAATAAATTCATCAGGTACATCATTAAGCAGTGCAATTCTACCCTGTCCATCTAGAAATAAATCTAGCTGAGTTCAGCGGGCATACCTCCAGGTAAATGAGTATGCTTAACTAGGCCTCCAAATTCAGTATGCATTCTTCTTGGTTCCACAGAAATTCCTGGGAGAATTTCCTGCATTGTGGATGGCACTTGGGTGGTGTAGAGGCCTGGGTGTGAGGAAGGACAGTGTCCGGGTCTTTCCAACAGACACATGATGGCAGGGTGAAATAGTCCTTTCCTGGGTGTCTTAAGTGCACATGCTCCACCAATAGTTGGGCCCTGGCTTTGAGGCATTGGGCACTAATGTTCTTAGATGTTTGAAACAAAAAGTACAGTGTCCTGGCTGGCTTGGTACCGACCAAATAGCAAAGGTGGCCTGCTTTCTATTTTAATGGTATTCAAATGCACCATAATATATAAATGTGGGA
The DNA here is from genome assembly GCF_004798865.1 of Varanus komodoensis. Lineage (NCBI taxonomy): Eukaryota > Metazoa > Chordata > Lepidosauria > Squamata > Varanidae > Varanus > Varanus komodoensis. The sequence goes on along the minus strand of NW_025335269.1, from coordinate 23,827,773 downwards.
CAGCTAATGACTGGTAAAAAAAAACTGAGAGAAAATATGAGCATAGAACATACATATGATTAGACACCAGGGAGCTGAGCTGCACATTCAGAAGAATCATCTGGTTTAATCCTCTTAGACTTGCACTAGATTTCCATGTGATCCCTGTATAGATTAGCCTTTACTGTTTGGCCTGTTGAACAGAAGGGTAGGAATCTCATTTTGAACTCTACCTCAGTAAGTTAAAATTAAAGTACCACTTCTCATAGGGATGTCTATGATTTGTGCGGAGGGCCTGCTGTGAATCCAGCTTGACTAACTTTGGTCAAGCTTTTTAATTCAGCTTTCTCCAAGCAAGTATTTTGGACTTTCATTCTCATGCGTCCCAGCCAGGATAGCCAAAGGTCAGGAATACTGCGAGTTGTAATTTAAAACATCTGGAAGACACCAGGTTGGGGAAGACTATTTTAACTGGTTGCTTTTGTAAGAGGCCAGTTTGAATATTATAGGTAGCTTCTACTTGGATGGGATACACAGCTGTGCTTCATTAACTTCTCAGTGATCATGCCTGGGAATGGACCATAGCATGAAGGGCAGCTTGATTACAGTGACAATCTCATGGCCCAGTGGATGACTCCCCTAGGCTTGTTTGCCCTGGCCCATAGGGCATTGGTTCAGTCCCGCTCATTTCTCTATCACACATAGTCAACAAATGTGCGATAGACAGATAAACTTTATTGTGTGCATAGAAGGCTTTGTGGCTGCACATTGTTTTGGCAGGCTCTGGGCTAGTAGCTAGATTGGGACTGGGAAGGACTGGATTCAAATCCCAGCTCCATCCTGAGGCTTACCGGACTGCCATGAGCCTAGGTCTGATAGCTCGGTACATGCCCCTCACCGCCTTGTTTTGTGGATAAAATTGGATAGGCCTTGGAGGAAGAGTGTGATATGGTGGGCTCAGACTAATGTAGCACTTTAGGGTATATAAAATGAGGCTTGGAGCTATGGGGAAGAGTTTCACTTGCCCGTTCTCCCCTTTCTCTTTCACCCCTCCCCACCACAAAACAGGCTGTAAAATTTTGGAGAATGGCCACCTCTTCAAAGAGCTTCTTCAGACTCCAAACTTCCGCATAACCGTGGTGGACGATGCTGATACAGTGGAGCTTTGTGGTGCTCTTAAGGTAAGGTTGGTCTCTGGCAGGAATGAGATTCTACCCCAATGACTAAAAATCAGAAAGAGTGAAATAAGGGGAACTGGTACAGGTGCAAATTCAGATGCTTGCTGCTTCTGTAACCTTGAGTAATCTGCTGTTGTAAGAGCCACATGAAAGAGCTGTTGCAAAATTTCCACATCCTGCCTTCTTTCAGGCAGTTTCCTCTTCCCTTGTGTCAGTGGGAAAGCACTGTGTGAGGCTGGAATACTTTTGGACAGCAGGCAAAAGGCAACATTACCTGACCCTCTTGTTTCTTGTCCTTTGGAAGTCCTGACCAGATCAATTCTCCTTCTTTTATCTTCTCTGAGAAGGACCTTCTCTGTGGTGGCACCCAAATTGTGGAATTCGCTCTCCAGAGAGATTCGCCTGGCGCCGTCACTTTATTCTTTTCGGTGCCAGGCAAAACCTTTTTATTTTTCCAATGTTTTTAAGACCTGACTGTTTTAATTGGGGATTTATTCTTAGCTAAATTTTAGTATGCTGTGTTTGTTTGTTTGTTACATTTTGCAGTGCTTTTTTTATAAGAAAAAAGGTGCTGGAACTCATGAAATTATTTACCTTTCGCACGTAGTCAATCACTGTACACACACCCACACGTCAGTTGTGTAACGAAACATAATGGTCGCTGCCCGCACTCAGCGCGTGACCACACGACCAATCACAAGCTGAGCAGCACCACCACAACCAGCGCGGACGAAGCACGCATGCATCAGACTCAACACACAAGCAGCCTGTATGCACCATTTTAATGATTTTGCCGCCGACCTGCTACGCTCGACAGGGCTATTCAAATCCACATGGACCAGACAGCAAATTCTCAAAAGTTACTTTTAAAACTTGGAAAATCTGTCAAAAAAAGGTGCCGGAACTCCGTTCCAGTGTGTTCTATGACTAAAAAAGCACTGACATTTTGTATTGTTAAACTGTCCCGAGACTTCAGTAATGAGGTGGTCTTCGAACGTTTAAATAAATAAATATTGGAGAAGGCTTTAGCTCTGTGGTAAGTGCCCCTGTTTTGCCTGCAGAGGGTCAGGATCTCTGTGGGGATTGGGAAAGGATCCGACCCCTTCTGCCAGTTTGTGTCGACAATACTGAATTGCATGAACCGAGGGTTGGTCTGGCTCAGTTAAAAGAATCATGCTTCTTATTTCTTTGATGGTTATGTTTTTAATTGTGGTTTAAATTATTTGCACTGACGCTATGCTTTAATGAATATTTTGTTTTAATTCATATCTTATTGTTAGCCACCTTGAGGTGTATTCTTGGGAGAAAAATGGAATAGAAAATAAATATTGTGTGTGTTGCCTTCATAAAGAAGGTACGTCCCACCTGCATATTTGAAAAGGATATGTTTTTGGCTTGCTGTTTGCTTTCCTACTGTGGCTTCTGTGTACCAGATTTTGAAACCTGAGCACTGGAGAAAGAGGTTAAGTAGAGATGCTATGCAAAAATATAAGTCCTCAAGATGAGCAGTCAGACAAAGAGCCAGCCAGGAGGGTCCCCACCTTTGTAGATATTTCTTTCCCTTCTTTTTCAGCTGGCTTTCTTTTTTCCATCAGCTCATCCAAATAAGAACGATTTTGATCAAGATAGCTGCCTAAGGAGCAAAATAAACACAACAAAAAGGTTTTAAGCATAGGATTCTTCCACAGATAGCAACAGTTTTTAGCACCTGACTTCTAAGCACATCTAAATGCACTCAAAAATAATAGTCCCAGCTGAAGGATGACAGAACATCTGCTGTTCAGATGTTGCATATCTGGTTTCATTGGACGTATTTTTATGCTGATAGAGAGGCAGTATATATAGTATAGAAGGCTGTCAGCTTTGGCTGTAAACTCTTTGCTTTAAATAACAGATGTGTGGGCTGGCTAGCAGCAATACCAGTGTGGAATTTCCTTGGTGCTACAAAGACAGTTAAGAGTAGCTATGGATATAAGAGCTTCTTGTTCTGTGCTGGCCATTTGATACCTTTTCATTATTAGGGACTAGTCTAGTAAGAAGTACACTTAAAAACTCTGGTCTTTTAAAAAAAGATTTGAAAGTACCAAGCTGAAATCCAGCTAATGGTGTGAAACCTCCAAACTGGTGCCCTCCAGATGTGCTGGAGTATAACTCCCATCAGCTTCCACCAGCATGGTCATCAGGCTTGCTCACTGGGGATGATTGAAGTTGAAGTCCAATACATCTGGAGAGTACCAGCTTGGAAAGACTGCATTTTTCTCACTAAGCCTATAAAAGCTTGTAGTGAGATATGAACTGATGGGAGCTGTTGAAAACATCTGGAGGGCACCAAGTTGGGAAAGGCTGAACTTAAGTATGTCTTAAACCATGGTTTCCTAAAATAATCAAAACTGAATCAGTCCTCGTCCTAGCATTGGAGGAGAAGGAAACAGGATGTGCCATAGCTTGTCTACACAGAGCTAAACCATGGTTTAGTGGCATATGCAAATTGGGCGGTATTTACTCTGCAGTACTGGATGCTGTGCATCATAATATTATAGCTGTTGCACTGTAATATGGACTGGTGCCATTTTTTTAGAATGGTTTTGTAAGAGCACACATTCTGGGATGTATCACACCTTTAACATGTATGTGCACTTTTCCACCTTACTTAAATCTGGTTGTTCTGTATCTTGGAGATGAAGGAATGCAAGACAATGCAATTTATTCACACTAGCTGTTAGCTAAGCTTGGCAAGATGCACAGAGGTAATCCGTTCTGAATTGTATTGTAGCAGCTCTGGCAAAGTTCTGCAGCTCATTGAATCTGAGCCTTGTGATCCATTGTCCTGTGCTGCATACAATCTGGAAGGGAGGAGAAATAAAGTTTCTGTAGCCCAGGACTAGCACTCTGCCTGCCAGGCCATGCTGGCTCATCTTTTTCAACTGGAAATGCTGAATGTATCTCTAGCTCTTTCAGACCAGATGTTTCTGTGGGTGTACAAGCTTTAAATAGTGACTTCAGTCTCTTTCTCAACCATGTGGTGGTCTTTTTCTTTTCTCTGTCCTCTGTTAGAACATCGTCGCCGTAGGGGCTGGCTTCTGTGATGGTCTCCGCTGCGGTGATAACACCAAAGCAGCTGTCATCAGACTAGGACTAATGGAAATGATTGCATTTGCCAAGATCTTCTGCAAAGGACAGGTGTCTACTGCCACTTTCCTGGAGAGCTGTGGGGTTGCAGATCTCATCACAACCTGTTATGGTGGCCGCAACCGAAGAGTGGCTGAGGCATTTGTAAAAACAGGAAAGGTACCGCACTTAGACATCCTCTTTGGTTAAAACAACTTCCCATGAATGACTCCAGAATCTTTCTTGTTTGGACAAGCAAGACATGTGACTGGTGGACATTTCAGTTAAAGCACTGAACTGCAACATGAGCCTCATGGGAAATTACTGGGATCTTACAGTTATGCTAATGCAGCTGCAAGCTTCTGTCTCTTTTTAAGCAGGGCTCAGGTGACAGCAAGGGTGCAGAAGTTCTTTCAGGCCATGGGCCAAATCCCATTCCAGAGAAGATGCAGGGCTGCATTCCAGTGATGGATGGGGCCAAAATGCCCCCAATACCATATAGCTTGAATCTCATCCTTTTGAATGAATTAAAACTTAACAAAAGCCATTAGGCTGCCAAATAATTGGAGTTTGCAGGGAGAGGGGAGACCACCAGGACAGGCATGACCTTTTGGGGACCTCCCAATTCTGGCCCGTAGGGTCAAGGTTCTGTGCCTTGGGTTACACGAGGGCAAGAGGGTTTGTGATGACCTCTTAGCTACTATATTTAGAAGGGTACAGGTGGGCAATTATTTGGTTAAAGCAGGGAGGAGTCAAGGATGAGAGCACATGGGTTTAATTAAAGGGGCCCTTGAGCCTCTCCCACACCATAATCCAAGCAGCGGTCATAAACCCCAGAAATGATTACAGTAGATAAGGACTCTGAGTGTCAAGCATGGCTGGACTGCTCCGATTTAGGACACCGTTTGAGCAATTGAGCACATTCTGTGCCGTAGCACTGACAGGCCTGTCGTGCTAGTCTGGTCTTTCCATCGCTCAGACTGGCTGATGGGACTATTTTGCAGTTGGCACAGTTTCTTTCTTCGGAGATTTGGATGTCTTTTCCATTAACGGAGGTCCCTTGTCATGTTTTGAACTGGGAGCATTTACATAGTTGCCCTTTGTGCATGGAAGTTTTTTTTATAAAACAGGCTTAAAGAAGTTATGACCAGGGGAGGGGAAAACAGAAAAAATGGGCGGTGGGGGTTAGTCCTTTTGCAAGGACTAATTTCCCATTATTCAACTGGAAGAACTGGACATTTGAAGGAACCTTAACCCTATTGCTTGTGTGAAGAGGTACTTTAATAAATACTAAGTTGCCCCCATCTTTTCCATCTGAATTCTCCTTTCCTATCTCATGAACAGGGAACATTCCACTGCCCCATCCTAGCCCACAAGCAACTCCCATTTCCTAGCTTATTCTAGTACATCAACTCTAACGATAATGGTACTCTTTACTCCATTAAAGCTCCCCATTGGGATCAGTACTTTAATACTATTTGATTTCCTATTAAGATCTGCAATATATGTAAGAAGAAGGGGAAAGCAAACAGAAAATGGCTGGCAAGTGCCCTTAATCCCAACTCTTTTGAAATGGCTACAGGGCAGCTGGCCTAGTTAAAGGAAATGGAAGGGCCTGCTTAAGTCACATGGACAATCCTAATGGAGCTCAGGGACTTGGCATATACTGGATTAGCTGTAAATTCTAACTGAAGCAGTTGGTGGCGCAGGTGGGGTGGGGATATGCTCTGCTTGATATTCTGCTCCCTTTTGATCTAAATATAAGGGTGCTTCTGCATAAGTAGTATAAAAGCTGAAGACTGGATTTGCACAATAGGGGAAGGGAAAGGAGCCACTGTGGTTTATTTTCCAGTCCTGTGCATGCTTGTTGCACACCATAGTTGCCATTCTCAGGCATGATGTATCATGCTGTCCAAACCCAGTGAGGGTGGGAGTGGATGGGTTTACAAACCACTCCAAAAACCACAGCTTGTTCTAGGGTGGTTTACAAGTCACCCCTCATCCTGGCCAGGTTCAGGCAGCACAACAAACAGCACCCAGAAAGAGCAATTATAATTCGACACCATGCAACTGGCATTCCCTTCTTGAGTATGTATCAAGATCTATCCACCCTTTGCTGAATAAAGTTTAATTTCTGTCAGACATATTTAAAAACAAAAACAACTTGTTTTCAGATGGTAATCTATGTGTGAAACTTTAAAAGATTTTTTTTTTCAATCTTCAGTCTATTGAAGAATTGGAGCAGGAGATGCTGAATGGCCAAAAGCTTCAAGGACCACAGACCTCTGCAGAGGTGTATCGTATCCTCCAACAGAAAGGATTAGTGGGCAAGTAAGTGGAAAAATGTGTAATATGTTTTAAGCATGATACTTCTTAAATATGCTGGCACTAACTTCTGAGAACTTTACTATTATTACTGCCCTCCTCCTCCTCCGCATCTCCTTTACAAACTCCCGAGTGAATTATACCCTAACTGGGTCTCCATGACTTTAATCATGAATAGTTCAACAATGAGAAGCCTTTTGGAACCAAATGCATATCTGCTCGTAACCAGTGGAGATTATCAGGAGGAACTGATTCCAAAGCACTGGGGGCAGTTTCATTTCCCCCCTTGGTGAACTCTGTGCAAAAATAAACCACACAGAATTATGAAAGTGGTTGATGTACTTTCAGTGATGACTAAAGTGATGCACTCAAGGGGACATCTTCCTTCATCAAAAATTTCCTTCACAAAAATTTCCAGATCAAGTGCTTTGTTAACTTTTGAACATACCTGAAAGACAGCCCTAAGCTTACTATAAATCTTGCTATTGTTCTTACAGATATCATTTAGTTATCAGGCAGAGGCCTCCTGTGGTGCCTATAGAGCCTCAAGAGGGCCATAGGATCAGTCAGACTCTCAATATTGCTGAGCAGGATGAGCCCGGAGTCTGCCTTCCCCACCTTGGTCCTGCTGCTCTGCACAGAATGCCCATGATCCTCTAAGTTCAGAGGGATGGCATCCCCATAGGATTTCACCCTTGGATAGTGTGCTCAAAAAAGACTCAAGATAATATGCAACAAAGTAAAAACATGCACAGTTTTGAACAGCTAAGAGCAATTATCCACCAAACTATCCCCTTCAACAAAACAACTGAAACTTCGGGGACAGCAATCCAGTGGATGCATTAAATTGCCCATCATCTGCCATCACATGAATAACCACTCTACACACCTCCAACTGCTTTACATTCATCCCTTACATGCAAAGAAAGGAAATTCTTATACAGAACCAAACCACTTATGTCTTCAGATTCCATCAGTGTATGGATATTGAGCACATGCGTGTCTTGCTGAGGGGTTAAATTGGCTATTCTAGAATATTTGGATCCATTTTCAGGCAAAAGACAGTAGTGCAGGAAGAGCAATATTTGGTGATTCTCCCCCCATCCATGCAGCTGTGAGTGCCCCCATGTCTGTTCTACGGGGTGGGGGCTCATTTTGGAACAGAGGGGTGAGGGACTGCAGTTGGGGAGCAGCATCGTCAAAAACCAACCCTCTCCCCATTCCACAAACTGATGCCTTCCACCAACAGGACTCTAATTAGATACAACCAAGTATATTTAAATGGTTCCCCAAAGGTAAAATTATCATCATGACTGTCTTTCATAGAATCATAGAATAGTAGAGTTGGAAGGGGCCATGAAGGCCATCAAGTCCAACTCCCTGCTGATGCAGGACACCAAGTTACACCATCCCACTCAGATGGCTGTCCAGTTTCTTTCTGAATGTGTCTTTGTGGAAAACCGAGCCTTTATTTCATTTTACTGAAGTCCTAGTGCTTTTTATTGATGTCAGCTTCTAATAACAGCGGAATGCCCTTTTGTATAATTACTTGAAATTCCCAGGCATTCTTGCCTTAAGACCTTGGAGAAGGGTCCCCCCATTTTTGCTCCCACTTGTTGACATTCAGTCAGCAAATGCGGTGGTGCATTCCACTGACTGGCCGTTCCTCTTGGAAGGGCAGCATTGATCTACTATCTGTAAAAACAATTTTCCTGGACTGTCAATTTTTTCCAGTTGGTAGCTATTGTAATAGGAATGAGGAACAGGATGTGCATAGCTCTTACCAGAGGGACTTGCAGACTTTAGCAGATTTTTATTAATAGTTCTTGTTGTTTGCAAGACAGGGTTTGAGCTGGTCAAAGAAATGTATTTGGCCCTTTCTCATACAGCAAATCAAACCTCAATGCTAATATTTGATTCTACCTTTTAGTTTGTTGTGTTTAGTCCCAAAGTCATGTCCGACCCATTGTGACCCCATGGACAACTTCCCTCCAGGCTCTCCTGTCCTCCACCATCCCCAGAGTCCACCCAAGCCCACACCCACCACCCCAGTGACCCCATCCAGCCACCTCATCCTCTGCTGTCCCCTTCTCCTTTTGCCATCAGTCATTCTCTGCTTCAGGGTTTTCTCCAGTGAGACGTTCCTTTTCATTAGATGGCCAAAGTATTTGAGTTTCATCTTCAGTATCTGGCCTTCTAAAGAGCAGTCAGGGTTGATCTCCTCTAGGACTGACCAGTTTGATCACCTTGCGGTCCAAGGGACTCGTAGGAGTCTCCTCCAGCACCACAATTCAAAGGCCTCAATCCTTTTGCGCTCAGCCTTCCTTATGGTCCAGCTTTCACAGCCATACATTGCAACTGGGAAAACGATAGCCTTGACTGTACAAACTTTTGTCGGCAGGGTGATGTCTTTGCTTTTTATTATGCTATCTAGATTTGCCATAGCTTTCCTCCCTTTTCTTTCCTAACTTTTAGTACCCAGGATGAAAAAAGGACATGGCACAAATATATTTATGGTGCAATATTAATATTGAAGAATTAAAATATGTGGGATGGATCCAGAGACCTATCAGCAGAACTACACTCATGGAAAAGGGACTCCTGGATCCTGTAAATGGAAAGGAAGTGTAAAGGCAGTTTCCTTCCTTCCTCTTGATAATCTGATCGGGAGGATTGGGGCGCCCTCCAGGACAATATGGCGAGGCTGCAGAAATCATGCTTCTTCCCTCCCCTGATTTGTGGAAACCTCTACAGAATTGAAACCCCTTCTTCCCAGTTCTTCAGTTTGAGGAAGGTTTCTGCTAGGTCCAAAAATATATCTTTGTAGCATTGGTAAGAGCAGAGTGTTCTTTTCCTCACTAAATCTAAGCCAGGATTTCTATTTTCATACATGAAAATTTATTTCTGAAGCAGCAGTATCAGCTTGCCATAAAACCAATGGACTCATTTGCAATAGGCCTATAACTTTCTATGCAAAATTGAGAACCAACCCTGCCAGTTAGACTCAGGTATGCTGGACCTTTGTCTTCACATACTTGATGTTAAAAGGCTAACTACTTATGAAATTTCCAAGTAACTTTAGAAAACCCAAGAGAATCAGCATATAGGTTAAACGTGAGGGCAGTTTACTACTCTCTCTTGAGGGGTACCTCTCTTAAAAACCTTTAAGGATAAGGCAGTTTCTCTGTCATCAGCATGGATGGACTTCTTTTAATTATTATTTGGGATTTTTAAAGCACCAGCATAGGGACTTTCTGAAGACAGAGCTTTTGGGTTAGATATATAGTTGATGGGAAAAATGCATCTATTGCTGTATACCATGCTAACTGGGAGATAATTCATGGCCCTGAATTAATCAAAACAATACATTAATCTTCAGTTGATAAGAGCAGAGTGAAAAGAGAAGGAAGAGGGCATTACAGATCCCTTCCCCCAAAGTTGTACACAAGGTAGTTGAAAATGCATTTTTTAAAACCGTATTGCTTTTGCTTGATTTGAAGGAACTAGCATATTTAAATAGCATCTTACACTTTGTTTTGGCATCAATGCATCATGAATGGCAGCCTTTCTTAGGGTTCCTCTTCTCCCTTTTAAGAAGTTTGTCTTCCTCTCTTGTCTCTTTTTCTTAGGTTTCCACTGTTTGCTGCTGTTTATCAAATCTGCTATGAAGGGAAACCTGTCCAAGAGATGATCTCCTGTCTCCAGAGTCACCCAGAGCACATATAAAGCATGTTTTACCATTGTCACATCTCCTGCCTTCTCATATTCATGTGTGGATTCAGATAGTTGTAATTTACGGTTCCTAGTAAGCTACTCTGGGAAGAGATCATAGTTGTATGAATGTCTATGGACTCATGTAATGGCGGAGGGTTTCCTTTGATGTAATCATGAACCTCTTAAAACATTAGCTGACTTTTCTACAGGCTGAAATGCAGGTGGCTTTCAGATGCAGGTCATGCACAACCCCTAAGGATGCATCTCTCTTTCGATGCTTTCTTTTTGTGAAGCGACCCGTCTGGAGCAAGAATGAGGACCTCTAGGTGCTGGACTGCAGTTCCCATCAGCCCCAGCTATTATGGCCATTATTCTAGCGCTGATGTGGGTCATAATCTGACACCATCTGCAGGGCCACAGGTTCCCCAGCCTTGCTTTATGGGATTTGGCTATGGCCTTCAATATATCTCATCTTGAGGCTGTTGTGAATCGGGTTTGCATGCTTCTTTTTTAGAAAAATCAACAATGATTTTAAAGGCAATACATTTAGTAGCATTTATTTGGTGAGGGAATAGCCCTTTGACCTTTTAAGTGGAGATTTTAAATGAGATTTTAAGAAATGATTATTTTTTTTCCAAAGTAATGTCACTTTTATCCCCCATCTGGTTTGTTATTGGTTTTTTCTCCCTTTCTGAGCCTGTGGTCAGGGTTTTTATGGCCACGGCTTTGGTGCTTAGCATCACACCTTTTACACAAAGAAGCAAAACACAACCCAGTGGTTTTGGACATGCAGGGCCAAAGCTGCAATTACTCTACCTGCATTAAGTTTGAGGTGATGACACGACTGCATGTGGGATGTGTGTGTGGGGAGGGGTTGTGTGAATGCTTTGTTGCAGCACATGTATGTGGTAGGACTGTAAGTCACTGCTGCTTGGGTTGGCCCACCTTTTGAAGGAATGTCCAAGTGAGACTGAGAATGGATTCTAGCAGAGGATTGGGAAGGGTGCCCTTGTGAATTTTCACTTTAATTGTTTGTCAGCTTCTGGAATGGCTAGTAGTGCAATCCTTTGTGTGTCTACTCACAGGTATGTCCTGCTGAATTGAATGGGACTTACACTCATGTAAGTCTGCACAGGGTTGCAACTCCAGTGGCATCACAGTTCCGTCTGTCAGCTTATACTCCGCCTGGATCCACTGGCTGGCTTTTGTGGCATTCCAACACTTGGAGGCTGCATGATTGTAGGCAATCCACTACGGACTGCTCCGATTCCCACACACTAAGGAATGTGTTGAGAATTCCCATTAGCACATGATTGTATCATGCAGTGAACTACTTCAGATTGATGACTGTGTTTGTTTCAGTGCCTGCTTTGTCAACCACCGTACCTTTTGAACGCTCTTTAATGGTATCTCATTGCCTTCAAAGCTATTCCTCCTCTAAGCTGCCTTCATCCTCTGGTGTCTTAAAACAGGACTGGGCAACACGTGTCCAGAAGTCCTCAACGCACACAGACACCCTGCCTATTTTGCTGTACAGACTACCCCACACCCTTCACCAAATCTGACACAACAGCAGCAAAAGAAGCAGTGATTTTGATTAAAAACAAAGCAGAGGGAAGGCACACGACTTGTTTGCAAGTAGAATTGTGTCTTTTGCTGCCATATGCTGACATTTTGGCAATCGATTTGGCCGCAAGAAGTAGGCATGTGGCCCCTTAGGGGAAGGGTCCAGGGGCAATGTGGCTCCCCAATCCCCCAAAACGCCCACCTCTGCCTTCAGAGAATTAAAGACTGAATTTATATAGTCTTCGCACAGATCAGGTTAAAGAGTCTGATAGAGGGGTTCCTGTGTACTATGGAAGGAAGATCCTTGCATGTTTTGGAAGATGACTTATAATAATTTAGATCCATAGTTACTAATATTAGATAGTCTGGAAATGAATGCAACTATAATGTAAGAATGTAAAGTAATAGACATTTCTCCTCTGTTGATTCAGGTGCTCCCTATTTATTAAATTTGTGTCTTTGTATCTCCTTTCCTTCAAGGAGTGCTCTGTGTTATATAGAGTTCTTCTTTCCCTTCTATCTTTACCTTACAGCAAAACTTTGAGATAAGTTAGACTGAGACATAGTGACTGCCTCAAGGATACCCAATGAATTTGACGGCTGGGTGGCTGTGTTTGAACTGTCCAGGTTTGCAGGCAGGTCTGAGGATTATACATTCATATAAAGTATTTGGAATACAGGTCCATTTTGATCTGTGTGCAAGCCAGAATCCCTTTTTAGTCTAGAGCAGTCCTTTTTTAAACTCGCCTGTCCCAAGTACATTATTCCATTATATAGACCATGCTTAATCCTTGGTAATTGGGATCATTTCCTGTATTATGATTTACTCTTCATGCACAAGTGCTCCCATGATGGAAAAGTTGTTCATTTTGTGTAGATATGGACCATGGAGGTCACTGTGGGCAGCGATTAAACTCACATGGACTACGTGTATGTGGATTCCACACCTCTTTTTCTATATGCTGTCTGCATAAGGGGAAATAGCATGAAGCAGCCTTTTGGAGTGATAGCTGTGCATAACTTGGGGGGGGGGGTTGTGGCTCTCCAGATGTCAGACTGTAACTCCCATCAGCCCTGCCAGCATGGCTTAGTGCCCAAGGATAATGGGAAGTTGTAGTTCTGCAACATCTGAAGGGCCAGAGGGTTCCCTGCTCCTAGAAACTGGTTTTACCACCATGATTGGATTTCAAAAACTCCAAACATTTTTTGGCACTCCAGTCAGCAAGATTTATGGGATATATTTTTGCCTTAATCTGATAGGGTGCAATCCTCCTATGCATGTTTAAACCAAAATAAGGCATGCAGCTCCCAGCTGTTTCCCAGACAGCGTAAGCTAAACATACATAGGAGGGCGCCTTTAATTTCACCATTATGTTGACTAATAAAGATGCTTAAGATTTGAAATGAAGGTAGTAATGTGAGATTTTGTTTATAATCTAAGGAAAGCACCTTTGATAAAATAGCTGATCCAGCCTTTTATTGGGAAGAGAAAGCACACACTCTTCTTCATAGGATATAAAGTCTGCTAGGTCTTATGTGAAATTTTGACCTGCTTTTAATAGTTAATAATCTAGCATAACGATGCCTTTTTTAACATACAGTGTGCACAACCATTAACTTTTTGTGTAAAATGTAAAGGGCTGTGTAAATGTGGTAAGTTAGATGTACTGTTGAATCACTTAAAATGATTTACTCCATTTAATGGAATTAAGCCTTTTCTTCCTTGTAAAGCCATTTGGCTTTTGAATCTGATGCATGTATTACAGAATGATTTTTCCAAGATCCACTCCTTATTTTTATTTTTTCAATAAAACATAATATTCTCTGTTTTTATCTTTGGCTCATTCCTGTATTGGCATGGGATATTCCACCACTTGTATTCATCAAGCTATCTGGTCATACGCTGAAAAAGTCATTTTGAAAATGGTTATTTATACTATTATTTAATGAGAATTAGAGTAGAAAAAGCTCAGTGGCCTTTCGTGCTGAGAGTGAGGGAGGGCTTGATGCAACACAACTGGAAGGCACCAGCTTGGGAAAGGCGAGAAGAACGGCATCTATTTGGTTAGGGCTGACCAAAATGTCACCAAGTAGCCAGCAAGCATTTGAATTCTGAACTTTTCCTTGGGCCCGATATTAAGCAAAACATGGTGGGAAAGCAAAAACCTTGCATGATGCTAAAGCCAGAAAGCCTTCAGTTGCTGGGAATCTGAACAGTGAAGATGCTGTTGTATTTATGCTCTGCTATGGGCTTCCCATTTGGTTGCCCAGCATGGCAACAGAGCACTGGACTGCATAGCCCTGATTGGATCCAGAAGGGCTCCTTGCTTATTTATTTATACATCTTCTTTCCACCTTTCCTCCAAGGAGCCCTGGGTAACAGATACTGTGATCCTGATCCTTTCCCTTTTAAGCTCAGCCCTGTAAGGTAGATTAGGCTGAGAGTCAGTACCTGTACCAAAGTCATGTAGTAAGATTCAGACCACGTGGGGACTAAGACCTGGTGCTTCCCAGTCCCAGTCTAACATCCTAAGCATCACACCTCACCTGCTATTAGCATAGCATAATGCCTGCTATTACAAAATGCATCAGAATAGATTCCTAAGATTACAGTCCTAAACACACTTGAGAATAAGCCCCACCAAGCTCAATGGAGCTTAGTGCTGGGTAAACCTGCATCCAAGTGTGCTGCTTCTTAGCTTAAAAAATATCCATGGGCTGTACCTTCAACTTTTCCAATAAAAATTACCTGGCTAACAGCATTTTGTCCTCAATCTTGTAGTATTATCTGTGCATGTAGCTATTCTGAAAGGTTTACAAATGGATAATAATTCATTAATTAGTAACGTATTTCTATCATGGCTAAAATATATTTATTTTTTGCTGTTCAGCTTTTCTCTCTTTGTTGGAAATGTTGCTTTCTCTTCTGTAATAACAGAATAACTGGATGTGCACATTTGAGATTGTCTACAGAACAGTTAGCTTTAAGAGAGCAGTCCAAGTACAAGAATGTGCACTTTTCCATAGCTGGAGGGCTGCTGTTTAGCGGAACTCCTGCCCATCCATGCGTCTCTTAATGTTGCAGGAGGAGGCAGCTGGGTGTGAGCATCTGTCAAGAGGAATGGGGCCCTAACAGGCTGTATCGCTCCACACAGGTGGTAGAACCCACATGCCAGTCACTTATTGCCAAAGTAGAGCTACCAAAAACAACAGAGTCGGTTTTATACAAATAGGGTTTCGGCATGATGCCGTACCCATATGGTATATCCTCCAAGAAGTTCTGATCTTGGTAAGCAACCGGTCTGATTTCTTCCGTACGTGTTTCTAGGGGGAGTGGCACAAACTGCAATCTATTGAAGGATTGTAGATGTCCAGATTTGTAGCAGTTGCATGCTATGCCACTAGAGGTCGCTGGTGTGCAATCTGTTTCTTCCCACACTGGGAGTGGTAATGGTAGCAGGACTCCGCAGGACTTTCTTGATGTTCTTCCAAATCCTTATTCTAAGTACTGCTTTTCTGTAACATGAAGTGGCATTTACTTCCTTGTGCTTTTAAATTCAGAGAGTCAGGTGCTTTCAGCTGCAGCCTGCTCTTGTCCATATGGGGGAGAAGCTTCTTTGCAGACTAAATCCAATCTAATGTACCTTGAGCATTACCACATGTTCATGGTTGAGAGCACCCTATTTACCTAATCCACAGTAATTTGAATCTAAAACGACCCTTCCCCAGCCCTGGTGCCTTCCAGATGTGCCCAGGCAGGCTGGTGGATTATGGGAGATGCAGTCCCACATTAGAGAGCCAGTGTGGTGTAGTGGTTAAGAGCGTGGGACTGGGGCTCAGAGGATCTGGGTTCGAGTCCCCGCTCAGCCATGGAGCCAGCTGGGTGGCTTTGGGCCAGTCACAGACTCTCAGCCCAACCTACCTCACAGGGTTGTTGTTGTGGGGATAAGATGGAGGAGGAGAATGATGTAAGCTGCCTTGAGCCCTTTGTAGGAAAAAGGCAGGATATAAATCGCAATATAAATAAATCTGGGTGGTGCCAGGTTGAGGAAGGCTACCCTATAGCATGACCATTTGCAAAGTTGTATTGCAGCTTTTGTGATGGAACAGCTGAACATGTGCAAGGTCACCTTGCTCCGATGAACATAACTCTGAAGAGGGAATGCCCAGCTTCTTGATACTGTTAACCCTGTGAAGTGAATTAGGCGAAGAGTCTGTTAGCCCAAAGTCACCCAGCGAGTTTCATGGCCATGTAACGACTAATCCCTGGCTCTCCGGAGTCCCAGTCCAGCACTCTAACCATTACACCATACTGCCTGTCCCACTGCTTCGGGTGGGGGGTGCAAAGAGTTAGATTAAAAATGACCATCTGAAAAACATTGCATTGAAATAAGGACAGAGCAATCCACAGAGGATACAGCCCTCCTTACAGAGCTGAATATAAAGCCTGGGAAATGTTGATTATTTGTTAGTCCAAAGGGTAAAAAAGAGAAAAATGTCCTGCAAGAAATAAATTAGTGCATTTATTTATTGATTTATTGATTTATATCCTGCCTTTTTCCTACAAAGGGCTCAAGGCAGCTTACATCATTCTCCTCCATCTTTGCCCCACAACAACAACCCTGTGAGGTAGGTTGGGCTGAGAGTCTGTGACTGGCCCAAAGTCACCCAGTTGGCTCCATGGCTATGCGGGGACTCGAACCCAGATCGTCTGAGTCCCAGTCCCACGCTCTTAACCACTACACCACACTGGCAAAGCTCTTACTCCAAATAAAAGGGTAGTGATGTTCTACAGACAATCACTTCAAAAACGGGCATGTTTGGGACATAAATTAGAACTAGTGAAGAATTGCAAGCCATGGGGGGCATGGAGACAAAACAGGCAACTGCCAGGAACAAGTCTCAGGTATACCATTGTTATCAAAGTATATGGATAACAAAATAGCAGATAGCAAAGAAGGGTGAGATGAGCTTGAATTCTGGAAGACAATATGCTGTCTCAGCAGGGTATGCTGTAGTTTCTTAGGTGAAGAGAAACTTGCCACATCAGCTCTTTTAAACCTGATCTTGTCAAATCCATAATTTATTGATATTTCCCTGGAATTCTGCAAAGTTGTAGGTGTTAGAAGTTGCACTAAAATCCTGGCTCTTCTGACCAAAATAATGCATATACAGTGCAAAGTTAAGTATGTATTTTCTTTCGCCGGGTCCTTAGCAATTAAAATAGTTCTGCTGCTCTCTGGCCATTTAGACAACTTGTGAATTTCACTCGCTGGTTCATTTAAAAATAAAGCATAAAAGCTAGGCTTTCAGAGGGTTTTTTAAATGCTATTTTGGTGTTATGCTGTGATTTTTGATTTTGAATAAAAGCTCAAGGGAGACACACTGGATAGTCTTTATATTCAAAGGAAAATGGTTAAAAAAAGACATGAAAGTCATTTTTGAAATGAACATGCTTTTATATAGGTGTTATGACACTAATTACATCTATTTTACCACTTATGATTAGTATTATATAGCTATATAACTATATAAAAAGCACTCAGGGTAGAGCAGCTTTCATTTTTGGAGGGTTAAATTCCAGTGGCCACTCACTCCTTGTTTCTTATTTGATTTATATCCTGTCTTTTTTCATCCAAAGAATTAAAAGCAGCTCACATCATTCTCCTCCTGCTGATCTTAATCTTATCCCCACGACAACAATCCTGCAAGGTAGGTTGGGGTCAGAGTCTGTGAGTGGCCCAAAGTCACCCAGTGGGATCTATGACTGATCAAGAACTAGACCCCAGATTGCCAGAGTCCCAGTCCCAACTCTTAACCTCTGCACCACACTGGCTCTCCAAATTATGTTTAAATTCCCTATAGAATGGATTAAGTTGGATTTTTTTCTGAAAAGAGTTCTAAACATTCATTATCTGGAGGCACTTTGAAGGAGAATTATAACATTCTTAAGTGTGACTTTCAGGCAGGATGCCCATTATCTTCTGAACTACGGAGGGCGAGAAGTAAAGGAGGTGGGAGTAGCGCAGAGGTAAAAGTGCTCCTCCTGTTCTGCAGCTCCTGCTCTGCAAAGTGGGACAGAATGAGGCTGAGGTCCCACCAGAATATCTTGGAGGCACCTGCCTCCTGCCCTCACTACTCTCCCCAAAAACTCTTGAGGTCTCTCTTGTAAATATGGAGAAACTCAGCGGTACAGCATTTTGTCTGTGGTTCCTTTTTTCAAATGTTGCTCAAAATATTTTTAAAGACTTCCATAGTAGTGTGATGCCAATAAAGTTATGAAGAAGTACTATCGGTATAGCCAAAAGCAAAGGTATTGCTAGACCATGTGGCCTGGGACCCAGATTGATTCTCCAGAACTTCAACTATCCAGAGATGCTACTGGAAGATTCTCTTAAGCTGCATTATATGGGATGGGATAATTTTCCTGCAGGAGTGAGAGGCATGGAACGGAGGAAAGAGAAGCGGGAATGGCGTAGCAGGAGAAAGCATATTAAGGGGCAATCCTGGCCCCTAACTCCAGTCTCCTTCACTCCCCACGTGGGACATTCCAGCTGGATCAGCTAAAAAGCCTATTTAGCAAAATATGCAGAGCAAGAGGCTGGGGAGGTAGAGGTCACCTGCTCCACTCCTCTCATTCCCCATTGGATGCCAGAAGCTTCTGAGCTTGGGGGCTTACAGCCAGCACCAAAGGGTCAAGCCTTAATTGTAACTAAAAAGGAACTTCTTATTTGGGTTGATCTGGGATGGGCAGCCAATGGAACAACTTATCTCCAAACTGGAATTGGATGGAGCAAACAGAGAATGCCTTCAAGGTAGCCCTTTAAATAGAGGACTGCCCTGTATAAAAGAACACAGACAGCCAGTATCACAGAATTTGCTGGGAATTTATTTCTCCCTTTGCTCATAAAATAATCTAGTTGAAGGAGGAAAGGTGTAAGATCTCACTAGTACCAAGTCCAATGAAGCTACCCATCTTTGATTTGCAACAACTCTTGATAGTCTCACTGAGGATGGATGGATCTCTCTCATCTGTTAGCCTCTGGCAAAGAATCTCCCCAGGGAGGTTTTCAGGTAGCTGCAAGCCCTTACTTACTTTATGAGGTCCTATAAAGATGATGGGCCATGGCCAGAACTGCTAGGAGGAAGACAACAAATTAAAGAAAGCATGTGCTGTTCAAGATTGGCATGGTGCTGTGTGAGTCATTACGGTGATTTAAACAAACAGGGTAAGTGAAGCCTACAGAACACCAGGCAAAAGTACCTGTCATTTTTATGATTTAGTTTTATTGTGTTTATACAGCCCTCCAACAGGAAAGCTAAGGCTGCTTCCAGACTAGGGTTTTTATCATGCCTCATTCACAGTATTTTACAGGGATTCCTGAAGACATTATCTTTTACTTTCAACTTTCCTGGGTTTTTTTCCACTGCTTCTTTCATATTTTTTCTTACCCAAGGGGGAAAAGGGTCGAAAGATGGGATATTTGCACAATACCTTTTGACTGATAGTGCTAGGAACCCCTCCCTCTAGAAGCGTACTAAGGAAACAGTCCAATGCATGTTGTGTTGTTGTTAGTCACAAAGTCGTGTCCGACCCATCGCGACCCCATGGACAACATTCCTCCAGGCCTCCCTGTCCTCCACCATCCCCCGGAGTCCACTCAAGCTCACACCCACTGCTTCAGTGACTCCATCTAGCCACCTCATCCTCTGCTGCCCCCTTCTTCTTTTACCGTCAATTGTTCCCAGCATTAGGGTCTTCTCCAGGGAGTCCTTCCTTCTCATTAGGTGGCCAAAGTATTTGAGTTTCATCTTCAGGATCTGGCCTTCTAAAGAGCAGTCAGGGTTGATCTCCTCTAGGACTGACAGGTTTGATCGTCTTGCTGTCCAAGGGACTACACAGGGAAAAAAATCTTACCACTGCCAGCATATTCTAGCCAGCAGAGTGGAAGGCTTTTTCCTATCTAAATATGCATAGGATTGTGCTCCAACTTAATAAGGAAAGTACACATGACTTAAATACTTAAGTTAATTTGTTATTGACTTAGAGTGATGAAATATCTATCCTGAACTTTCTAATTAAAGATTGTCCTCATGTCACCTGAATAAGAAAATTTTGTCTTTCTTTTGGTTCTGGTTTATTTCAGGGTATGGAGAAATGGTATCTCTCATTCATTTCTAATGGCACTCACAATATTTAAAAAGGGGTTTTACATCCTGCTTCTTAGTGCTCACATATCAGAAGTTATTCCTTTCTTATACTAACGTATACAGAAAGAGTAGTGGAAAAACTGGTGAAACTGTATTGAATCATTCCTCAAACTGTTGCTCTTCAGTTGCTATAGCTCAGACCTCAAACATGCCATCAGAAGTCACATGTGCTCTTGACATGGTGATTAACTTAGGTGCTGCTTAGCACTTAACTCTTCCTATTAGTGCTGTTGCTAAGAGCTTTTATGCAATGTTGGTTCGGTGAGCTTATATTGCCTGCTTGAAGCCATTCTGCTCTGTGATGGTATTTCAAGTGCATCACTATTTGCTTTAAGCATAAACACAGACTGTTCCCCCTCCACAAGCCTTGTCCACCTGCTATCAGTGAACAATAGTCCCAGTCTTTAAATATAACATGATAATATTGGTACCTAATATATTTGAAGGAAATGTGTGTGTTTACAGTGAGAACTGTCTGATAAAGTTCAAAACCACTGACTCTCTGAGTAAGGAATGGGATTTTATATAGAGATGGGCTGTATACGGCCCTTGTCTCATGGGTTCCTCAAACTACTTTCAAAGTTTCTCTACATGCAATCAGCACAATTGATTTGACTCTTTCCTGGCATCCCAGTTTACTGTACAAAAGAGTAAGAGAGAAGAAGCAGGGTGGCAGAGAGAAAGAGGGAGAAAAGCAGCAGAAAGAGAAAACGCATTATGGCCCTGTCCATCCACCACTAGCTTTGACCACACTCTCCGCCAGCATCTGCCCCCCAGCAAATTAGCTACAAGAAAATACATTCCTCAGCAAAAGAAATGTTCCCCGGCCCTACTTGAATAAGCAACACATTATTCCATCATCAGGAATAAAAGCAGATTAAAAAACAAAACCCTGAAATAACAGCTAGTTATTCAGTACAACACTGAAACTTAAGCAGGAATGTCTGTTAACTGATAAACAAAATTCAGCAAATGTCTACATTCAGACAAGCTTTCTATGGAAGAGAATTGTCAAAATACTGTGTTTACCTCTGGAAAAATCCACTTAGGTGAGTATCATCTGAAGTACATGGCAGTTTTTGCCCAGCACAGGAAGTAGACATAAACTCAGAATGCCTTTTTTTTTTTTTTTTTTTTTTTGCAAATTGTGTTCACACAGTATCCCTCTGGGTATGAACTCCTTTGTCACTGAGTTTTGTCATATCTTAGCTGAAAAATTCTGACGATAACTAGAAGCAGCAACCTCTCTGATCTGGGAATATTTCCCTATAAACAAATCCATTTTCATCAGCTGGAAATGGCACCCCTTCCCCCACAGCTGCTTGACAAGCTTTCAACTGCTGTATGGTAAATATTACGATGGTTTATTTACACAAGGCATGTGTCCGGTTTGAATGAAGGAATAAAATGGGCTGCTCTATAAATGTCAGCTTCAGTGTTTGGTGCTAATACTGGGACTGATTCTCTGCATTGGCAGAATATATATGACTATTCCTGAATGTATACACTCTTGTGTACAACAAAACGTAAGTTTTTATTTATTTATTTATTCATTCATTCCATTCCATTTCTGTGCCACCCCATAACCCAAAGGTTCTCTGGGCAGCTTAAATTACTAGAACATACAATCATACATACATACAGTCAAACAATTATTGATCATATAAAAGATAAAACAATAAAAAAATAAAGCACCTCAAATAAAATATACTCACACATATCAGTAAACACAACCACAAATTAACCAAAATTAAATTAAGATTTCAAAATCCATAATAAAATATAAAAGTATTAAATAAAATTAGATTAAATCAACCAAAACCTTGCTTAAATATAAAAGTTTTCACCTGGCACCTAAAAGAAAGAAGAGGAGGTACCAGGTGAATATCCCTGGGGAGTGAATTTCATAGTCTGAGTGCTACGGCTGAGAATGTCCTCCTAGTCTAGCTCTTTCCTCTTTGATCTCACCAGGGGAGGACATACAGAGGAGGAGTTCCAAAGAGGATCTAAGTGGACAGGTAGGAATACATGGAGAAAGGTGCTTCCTGGAATACCCTGGTCCCAAGCTTATTTAGGGCTTTATATGTCAAGGACAACACTTTAAATTGGGCCCAGATTGGAATAGGGAGCCAATGCAGCTGATGGAGGACTGGCACAATGTGTTCTCACCAGCCAGTCCTCATAAGCAGCTTTGCCACCCTGTTCTTTATTAGTTGTAATGCCTGGACCATTTTCAAAGGTTGCTCCATGTAAAATGCATTACAATAGTCCAGGCAAGAGGTTCCTGGCACATGGGTCACTGTGGCAAGGCTCCACTCATCCAAGTAGGAACGTAGCTGAGAAATCAGCCAAAGACGACAGAAGGTGCTCCTGGCCACCGAGTCCACCTGAGAAACCAGGGAGAATTCAGGGTCCAGGAGCAACCCTAAGCTATGAACGTTCTCCTTTAGAGTGCAACCCTGTCCAGGGTGGGTTGGAAATTACCTAGTTGGAGTGCAGGAGTGCCCACCAACAGGACCTCAGTCTTATCTGGATTCAGCTTCAGTTTATTGGCCCTCATCCAGCCCATTACCAAGTTCAGACACTGGTTCAGGACAGCAACAGCCTCACCTAGTTCAGATGAAAAAGTGAGGTAGAGCTGGGAATCATCAGCATTGTGGTGACACCTCAGCCCACACCTCTGAATGATCTCACCCAGTGGTTTCATGTAGATGTTAAAAGGCATGAGGGACAAAATTGAGCCCTGCAGAACTCCATGACAATCGCCATGGGGCAGAATGACAGTCCCCCAACACCACCATCTAAAATCAGTCAGCCAGGTAGGAGCAGAACCATCACAAGGCAGTGCCCCCTACTCTCAATCCAGCCAACTGTTCCAGAAGGATAACATGGTTGAAGGAATCAAACCCTCTGAGAGATCCAGGAGAATCAACAGGGTAGCACTTTGTTCTCAACAGGATTCTCTAGTCATTCTTGCATATACAACACAGGCATATCTATACTATACTGATTATCCTGTTTCCAATTTTTCAGAGGGAATTTTGTAACTGGCCTATTTGAATCATTTCACCAATATTTGGAATATTAGATTTTTAAATGTAGAAATATTTCTACATTATCAATAAGGTAATGACTAGATCTTAGACCTGGATGGGCTTGCCTGTGGGCTTAGAATCTAATACGTCTGTATTTTGTGTAATTGAAAAATCGCCTTCATCCTGCCCACATTCCAAACACCAGGAAAATATTCTATGTAAATACATACACATATACCATGGTAACTAACAGGAATGCTTCAGTGAGAAGAAGAGTTTTGCATTGCAGCTACATTCAAAATAATCACTCAAAATAATTCATTTGAATTAAGAGTCACAAGTCAAACAGGTCTGAAATGCGCAAATAAATTGTACATAACATGAATGGGCACACACTTGACATTAAAAAATGACCACAGAAATCAAGGGGCGAAGGTCTCTTTGAATGCTCTACCGCTGCCTTAAAAATTACTATTCCCCTCTCAAAAAGCTCCCCCCAGCATTAAAAGGGAAAATGCAATGTGAAATTGCCAGACTAGAATTTATCAGAACATTTGATGCTATTCAGTTAGTTCTCTAGAAAGACTAGATTTCTCTCTCACATTCACTACAGGAGTTAACTTAGTGTAGCAACACTGGGAAGATTGCATTATTGCAAGCTCCTGCTCCTGTGAACGCTCACTTGACAGACAGACAGACAGACAGGTATGAGCTGTGTCAGCAAGATTAATACTTCACGCATCGGAAAGTTGTTGCCACAGAGACAGTGCATTCCTATGCATGTCTGCTCAGCTCCCCAGCTAAATACCTGAACCAGGAGAAGAGCAAAACAAATTCAGTAGTGGCCACAGGTGCATGCAGTTTTCTCCAACTCAGCCTACTCAGAATTAAGCCCCAATTAGTTCAATAGACTCACCCCAAAATAAGTGTGTATAGGATTGTAGCCTAAATCTGTTAGTTTGTACAGTGCCACAAGAACCTAGGTGGTTTTACCTAGGTGGTTTGTTACCTGAGAAACAACTTGGCACAGGTGTAGTTCATCTTCACATAGTTGGGGGCAAAATCCCAAATTCCAGATAGTATTATTTTAAAGTGGCAAATGATCCTTCCCTCATTTTTCTGTTCTTTAATCACAGATCACATCCAGAAAACTAGGCCTGAGTCCAGTAGGAGTTATTGGTGTGAAGAAAGGCCTGGGTATAAAACACCTATCTTAGCAATCCAATGTGTCTGGCACAAGGGCCAAGCTTTCCCATCACATAGCAACATGTCAATTACGTTTTAAGCATTCTCCATACATCCTGACTGGGATCTCCCACATGGTTCTCAGCTTTACTTCCACCTCCCTAAGTTGTTTTGAGATGCCAATGGTCCATCTCTGTGTGTGGACATTTTGGGCAAAGCATGGCCCAAATGTCAAAACTCTGCCCTTAGTAGTGTGCCCACATGGACGTACGAGACATGGTTGGAAGATACACTTGTTGGCAGCCCACTGGGTTAAAAATAGGTATTGTTCCCTATCAGAATGTGTCTGCATCTCCAAAGTCACAAGAGCAGCACATGGGGTTTTGGAGGGGAGGGGACAGATGCCAGCATGAAACAAACTTTCTTGGCAGTGCCTCAGTCTCCTTCCCTCCAGTTCCCAGGTATGAAACTTAGACATCCAAAAATTGGCCATATAAGTGTTTCATAGGGTGGGAGGAGTCCAGAGGTAGCCTTCAACCTCACACCCTTCTGCTTCTGCACAGGATGCCCATTATCTTCTGAGTTCAGAGAGTTACCTGGATTGGATTGTACCCTTCGGGAATAAACTGCTTTGCTCTTTTTTAAATACCTGCTCCCTGTTTTCTCCCTTGTTCATCTTCTTTTTTATTCTCAGTCACGCCTCTTAACTTGGAACCTAGAGTTTGATCATAGATATTCAATCTTTGCCCAGTGTGTGTCTGAGTGCACTTGTACACAACAGGTTTTAACCAAAGAAAGGTAAAAGGACCTAATTTTTGAATTTTCTGAGCAGTGTGCTCCCCCTTCCCTCGGTCTGATTGGACACAGAATACAGTGGCACTGTGTGGCAGTAGGATCTTTCCCACAGCCCCAACACATTTAGGCAAAAGGAGTGCTTGATTAATCTGCAGTAGCCTCTCTTTCGCATGTTTCTCTGTGCTGGCAAACTGGTCATAACAGTTTCTTTACAAGCACAACAACAAAACCTTGTGAATTTTAAACAGAACGTTTAACTTGACAGGGGATGTAATTGAACTTATTCTGCAATAGCCGCAATTCAAACACATTTGCAGCATTCACTGTCTGGTTGGGGTGGAACTAGGGCCAGTGTCAAGCACCGGCTGTAGGTCCACACTGCTGCAGGAGTCCCCTGGCAAGATTCCCCTGGACTTGCTCCTTCAACCCTCGGCTTGCTCACCTGCCCCTCCATCTCACCCAGGCAGTGGCAGTCGGTTGTAAGGAGGAGGCGCAGCAGATGCCGTCTCCCACTTGCTCGCTCCCTCTCCATTGACCAAGCAAGCAAGTAGCAGCAGTGACGAAGACAAGAAGGAGCACAAGGGCAAGAGCTGTGGGTGAGAACAGGCATTAGAGGGTAGACTCACAGGGGGGTTCACATGGTGCATTCACCACAAACCACCCATGATCCATTTTTGCCTGGACCCCTCAGTCTCCTGAATAGAGAACAGGGCAGTGAGGATCTAGACCAATCTCCTACCCCTTCTTCCCCACCTCAGTCCTCCTGCAAGTCTCAGAGGACCCCTTAGAAGCACCAAGTTCCCTCCACTTCCATCTTTGGTTCATTGAAGCTTGCCTGGAGGGAGCTAGTCTGTGACATCAAACCACCCTTTCTGCATCCTCAAAGCTGTTGATGGTTCCCCCTGCCCCATTTCTTTGTTAAGGTCTACTATTGAGTATAAAGAGCTGTGCTCAGTTTTTTAAAAACCCAACTGGTCCCATTTGTTTAAAACAAACAAACCCCCAGGCTTTTAAAAATGTAAGGAAGTGGGACCAGCACAGGCAAGCCCCTCCAAGATTCTGCTGGAACTCCTGGGAGGGAGCAGCTTCAGGCTGCCCAACAGGCAACATTTGTAATCGTATTTTTTTTAAGTCAAGCCATGGGGAGACCAGAAATGCCTTGTGGTGGCCTTAGGACAGGGGAGTCTGTATTAGTGGTACCCATCTACCTGTCTCTTGCCCAGTGCAGTAAGCTTTTTTTGCCCCTCTGGCCAAAGGGTTCTATAGCAGTTTGGGGTAGCCCCGTTTTTATCATATTGTCTGAGTTCAGATGACACATCAAGCCCAGAGGCGCTCATAACCCCTACCATAAACTGTGGCTTCTTGAAGTGGCTTATATGCTGCAAAGAAGCCACCCTGCAAAAGGTGGGTTGAGTTCAGAAAAAGACTAAGTCACCTCACCTTATAAGCCCAAGTGGCTTACTGTGTCATGTGAACATAGACTGTGTCTTGCCAATGGGTCTGAAAAACCAGGAGCTGACACTGGGAAAGGAAGAGGTGTCCTAACGTTTGTGCTTAGATCATTAAGAAAGAATCAACCACTATAACCTTGAACTGATCATGCAGGGCGTGTGTTCATTCTTCTGCTTAAATACATAGTAGGAAAAAATATAATCATCCCATAATAAGTTATCACACTTACCAATTCAACGCCAACCTCAGCAGCTGCAGCATCTGAAGTGGCAAACGATGTATTAGTTTGTTCCTTAATTTTCATGTATGCCTAATTCCATGCACATGCATTAGAGTCAAAATACATTTTGATTTAGCTTTAAACTTTGATCAGAATTCTGTCCCAGATATAAAACTTTATTTTAGCTCAGTACTTCAACGCATACACAGGTCAGTGATCTTGGATGGGTATATTCTCACTTTTCCTATTCCTTGAGCTTTTGTTTCTTTACATAACCTCCACTCCTGCTAGCTGGGACTGGTTTTATCAAAAGACCACATCACATGTTTATTGTTAGAGAGTTATCCAAGTCCAGGTCAGGCTCATATTAGCAAGGGTAAGTTTTTTGCCATGCATTGTACCAGCCTATTTTAAGCCTTTGTTGAAAATCAGTGTATTGTATTACTTACTTTGTTATAAGACCATATTTCCATTGGGGCACTTTGAAAGAGCTGACAGTAGCTGTCAACTCAGAGATTGTGGAAAGTGAAAACAGGGAGAAAGGGAGAAAAGGGTCGAGGAAGGCTATGGTGAGTATAAAAAGGCTCACAATTGTGAGCAGAAAGGAAGGACAAGATGGGTCCTGTTGCAGAGTCCCCAGGGATACCCATGGAAGGACCAAGGCGGAAGGAAGTGGAAGTGACCCATGGTGATCCCCTGCTTATTCAATAGGGTGGATTGTCTGGAAGTGCACAACTGCCCAGTATGGCCTCTGCCCCAGGGAGAGCCGGGGGACAAAGTTTGGGCAGGAAAAATAATCAGAAAAGGACAGAGCTGTTTTGAGGTGGAACCAGTCTAACAGGTCAGGGAAAAAGCCACGTCAGAACCTGGTCAGTTGCAGGTGAAGCTTGACAGATTCTAGTGCTTACTAGCTTTTCATACGTTAGCACTGACAGAACAGTCATTTATTAAGCAGCTCATAAAACAGCAGCTGATTGGCAATGCAGTCTGCACTTTTTCTCTTTGAAATGTGTTCCCTCTGAATGTGTATACTGGAAATACCACGAGAAACCAGTAGCTGTTTTCTGCTTGCATTATACTCTTCAGCTGGATGTGTTTGTAAGCCGCCCCGAGGCTTCGGCAAGGGGCGGCATAGAAATGTTCTAATAATAATAATAATAATAATAATAATAATAATAATAATAATAATAATAATGTGTTACACCTATAAACTTTCTTTTGTAGCCATCCGAAAGGCTATTTTGTAGGAAGGAAGATGCTATTTTTATTCATTGGGTAATTGCATAACACACCAGCAGTGAACATTTCCTGTGGACTTTTGCTAAAAGCTGGTGCTTATTTATTTTTTATTTATATTCCACCTTTGTCCCTTTGTGGAACTCAGGGTGGTTACATGTGGTTCCCAGGTGGTCTCCCCTCTCTGTTCAGGACAGCTGCAGACCTGCTTAGCTTCAATGTGGTAGTTGCCTTATGTGCCTTCAGACCATACTCCAGGCCCTAAAGGCATTTTTGAAGGCAAGTCCAGTAAAACTCGTTTCAGTTGAATATGGACCAGCAGAACCATGAACAGGAGGAGCACTGTGGCAGTTTGGAAATCTTGCTGTGTTGTTATTGTCATAGCATCTACTGCAAGCACATGGGCTGTAACCACCTGGGAGCAATACTCAGATGCATTGCCAGTGAGAGAGGGCACAGTTGGCTATGCTGCCCATCCACCAGCTGGACTCACTGGTAGTGCAATGGGAAGCTACAAGTTCTAAAAGCAACCACAAACAAGTGGGAACATTTCTATTCATTTCTGGCATTGCTTTCAGAACACTGGCTCCCTGTTGCACTTGTGATGGACCCAGCTGTCACAATGGAATGTGTGGAGCTCTGCTGGCCAATGATTTGGACTGTAAAGCATTATATGCAGTAGAAATAACTTTCTTGCATTTTAGGTTGTTCTGATACTGATTTAATTCTTATACTTTGGTAATGTATAGGCATTCCTTAGCTTTAAAGGACTAACTCTAGTTTAAAGACTGCAGTGTCCTTCTAGGTACCTCCAGACTATTCGTGCATTTCAATTGCATCATCCATGAGTCAATGTCATTTCCTCACATTTTAGGTTATATAAAGAACATGATGCTCATCAAGTTCTGGATTAGAATTTTTAGCCATCTAGGCCTATTCCAGATGCACCTTTCAGGCTGTCTTTCCTGCTTATTTTCAACAGACCAGCCCATGTCAAATCAGTTGCATGCACCCAGAAGAAGATTCTCTTAATGTCTGGATTGTGACCACATACACTGGCATTTGTGGGTAGCATGCTGGATAAATTTGTGCCTGCTAAACCCACTTTCCTATAATTAGTGTATATGGTGAGGAACAGTTACAGGCAAATATAAATTGTTAAGTACCATAGTGACCTGGCTGCACTTTTACTTGAAAGGTTCATTAAAAAAATAAGGTAAATGGGCCCCTTCTTTCACTCTGACTGCATGGCAATAAAAGGGTGATTGTTCAAACCACAGCATTCAATTATTTCGTCTCTGATGCTATCTACATGTAAGAAAATATAGCCTTGCTTTGTGGGTCCCTCAGCAATTTTCCATTTTGCTCTTCAGGGTAAAGATGTAGAATAAAAATAAGAATCTTGAAGACTCAAGGCCTCTTTGAGATATAACACAGTTAAGATAATTCAACTAAATGGTAAAATGTTTCCTTTAGATGTTTAGCTGCTAAGTGATGTGTTGCATTTGTTGGAATTGATTTTTGCATGAATTTGTCTGCTGAATGGGACAAATGTTATAAATTAACACTCTTACCTAGGGATATAGCTTAAAAGAATTACAAAAGGGATTAACACGTCCACCTGTTATTGAATTTCAGCCAACTAAAAGCAACACAGCAATCAGGTAGGAAACATTTCCTAGTGGAATAATTGTTTTGATATGTTTAAGAAAATGACATTAACCCTTGATTTACCAACTTGAAGGAATTGTAGGCTTTACAAAATAAGTATGTTCTGTCCTCCTGGAAGTAAACAAAGGATGGCTCTTTTGTTCTGAAAACTATTTATTTTTGTAGTGTAAAAGTGTCCTGGTACTCAAACCACAAAGCAGAGACTGTGGGAAATACTTAGCTTTTGCAATGGTTCTTGAGGGCAGAAAACTCAGGAAGGGTGAGCTATGCATTGACAATGGTGTTAAGCTCCATCATTTATCTTGCATTCTAGAATGAGCCACACAAATGGATTTTGGCACCATCTGAAACTGGGGAGAGGTGAAAAGTGGGGTATCACAGGATTTTGTCTTGATCCCAGTGATCCTTAAAATTGTTATGAAATGTGGATGAGAAAGTGAAGAGAATGATTATAATGTTTTCAGATAACACAAAACTGGGTGGGATAGCAAATACCCTGGAAGACAGAAATAAGATTCAATGTGATCTTGATAGGTCAGGGCGCTGGGCTGAAAACAAGGGAATGAAATTCAAATGCCAAGTGCTGCACCTAGGAAGAAGAAACTTGTGCTTCCTTACAAGATGTGGAATACTTGGCTCAACAATACTGCAAGTGAGATAGATCTTGGAATTGTAGATCACAAGCTGAATATGGGTAAATGCAATATTTATTTTTATTTATTTATTAAAACATTTTTATGCCACCCCATTCGCTGAAGCCTCGGGGCGGCTTACAACAATAAATTAAAATACCATTTTAAAATATATACATTAAAATACAAATATATAATATAAAACATACAATATAAAACAAGCCGCCCTGGCCCGATAAAATTCAAAAATATTAACATTTAAAATACTGCTTAAATAAAAAGGTCTTTGCCTGGCGCCGAAAAACAAATAACGACGGCGCCAGGTGGACCTCTCTGGGGAGCGCATTCCATAACTTAGGCGCCACCACTGAGAAAGCCTTCCTCCGAGTAACCACCCTCCTAACTTCTTCCACGGAGGGCTCCCGGAGAAGGGCCTCTCCCGCCGATCTCAGGGGGTGGCTGGGCATATATGGATGTAAGCGCTCCTTCAGGTAACCAGGACCCAAGCCGTTTAGGGCTTTATAGGTCATCACCAACACCTTGAATTGGGCCCGGACTTCAATGGGAAGCCAGTGAAGCTGACGGAGAACTGGAGTCATGTGAACATAACGTCCAGTCCCCGTCAGCAGCCTGGCAGCTCTATTTTGAACCAATTGAAGTATCCGGACCGTCTTCAAGGGTAGCCCCACATAGAGCGCGTTACAGAAGTCAAGACGGGAAGTCACCAACGCATGTGTCACTGTCGCAAGGCAGTCGTTCTCCAGATAGGGGCGCAGCTGATGAATCAGCCGAAGCTGGAGGAAAGTGCTCCTCGCCACAGCTGTTACCTGAGCTTCCAGTGAAAGCTCTGGGTCGAGGAGCACTCCCAAGCTGCGGACCTTGTCCCTAAGAGGGAGTGCAACCCCGTTCAGGACAAGGTTCAATTCACCCTCTCCGAAGCCCGATCCGCCAACCAACAGGACCTCCGTCTTGTCTGGATTGAGCTTCAGTTTATTGGCCCTCATCCAGCCCATTACCTCGGCCAGGCACCGGTTCAGCACAGCCACTGCCTCACCTGGATTGGTGGAGAACGAGAGGTAGAGCTGGGTATCATCAGCGTACTGATGGTTCCGCAGCCCACACCTCCTGATGACCTCTCCCAGCGGTTTCATGTATATGTTGAACAGCAAAGTGGACAAAATGGACCCCTGTGGTACTCCATGGCATAGCTGCCATGGCGCAGAGCCATAGTCCCCCTTCTGGAACCAGCCATTGAGATAGGAGCGGAACCACTGCAAAGCAGTGCCTCCGACCCCCAATCCCACAAGCCTATCCAGAAGGATACCATGGTTGATGGTATCGAAAGCCGCTGAGAGGTCCAGGAGAACCAACAGGGACGCACACCCCCTGTCCTTCTCCCTGCACAGGTCATCGTACAGGGCGACCAAGGCAGATTCAGTACCGTACCCGGGTCTGAAGCCAGACTGAAATGGGTCCAGATAATCAGTTTCATCCAAGAGAGCTTGGAGTTGTCCCGCCACCACCCGCTCTAACACCTTGCCCAGAAACGGGATGTTGGCCACTGGTCTATAGTTAGCGGCCATCTCTGGATCCAGTGACGCTTTCTTCAGGACCGGTCGGACTACCGCCTCCTTTAAAGGGGCAGGCACCCGACCCTCCCTCAGAGAAGCGTTAACCACTTCCAAGATCCAGGTTCCAATCCCGTGCTTGGAATCATTTATTAACCAAGACGGGCAAGGGTCCAAAAGGCAAGTGGTTGGACGTACTCGCCCAAGCACCTTGTCCACGTCATCAGGCCGCAGTAACTGAAATTCATCCAATAAATCTGGACCAGACGGCAGCATTGGTGTCTCCTTTGAAACCTCCGAATCAATAGTGGTGTCCAGCTCGTGACGAATCTGAGCGATTTTCTCCCTGAAATGCCTGGCAAAGTCGTCACAGCAGGCCTTTGAGGGTGGAATCAGGTCTTCCTTCGGACCTGGACGAACCAGGCTACAAAAAAGGCAAATGCTATTTTAGGCTGCATTAATACAAATCTTACTTCCAAATCCTGTGAAGTACTAGTTCTCCCTTACTCAGCACTGTTTAGGCCTCATTTGGATACTGTGTCCAGTTTTGGTCACCCCAGTTTAAGAAAGAAGTAGACAAGCTGGAAAGGGTTCACAAGGACTGGAAATAAAGCCCTGTGAAGAGAAATTGGAAGAACTGGGCATGTAGCACTCTACAAGTACATGAAAGGCTGTCACAGAGAGGAAAACTGGATCTCCTTTTGATCAACCCAGAGTGCAGGACACAGTATAATGTGCTCAAGTTACAGGAAGCCAGATTCCGGCTAGATATCAGAAAAAATTTCCTGTTAGAGCAGCACAACAATGGACCAAAGACCTAGGGAGGTTGTCCGCTCTCACACACTTAGAGGCATTCAAGACGCGAGTGGAAAGCCATCTGAGAGGGATGGTTTAACCTGGAGTCTTGTACTGGGCAGGGGGTTGGACCTGATGGACCGCTAGCTCCTTCCAACTCTGCTATGCCATAGTTCTATATCTCACAGGGCTGTTGTGAGAACAAAATGGAGAGGTGGATCATGTAATCAACCTTGCAATCCTTGGAGAAAAGAGAGAGTATAAAACTAACCCTTCAGCATGAACAGTGTCTTCAGAAAAGATGCCATGTCTGCACAGGTGTGCACTGTGCATTTGCGTGGCAGGACAGCCAATCTTTTTTCTACCTACAGGAATGCATTTTCCTGTAGGTAAGCGGGTACGGCCATACACCTGCAGTGAGCAGAACTGAAACATGGTGGGCAGGGCCAAACACCCCCCCCCCCCTTTTGCAGGATTGTGCTGTTAATTAAATTAAGAAATTGTTACAGGGTACTGAAAAGCGCTGCCAGAGAGCTCCAGCTGCTGGGTAGTGTAGAAACATAATAATAATTTTAAGTCTGTTAGCAGAAATGTATGACCTCGTCCCTCTCTCAATGTACCAAACCCAGCAAACTCTTGTGCGGGTACATCTTTATATCCTTCAAGTAATCTCTCTCTCTCTCATTCTCCCTCCCTCAATCTGTGTGCGCGCGCGTGCGTAAAAAATTGGCGTGCTTGCAGCCCAATCCTCTTCAGATTTGCTGTAAGGTAATTCCCACTGCTCTGAGCAGGACTGGAGTGCACCTAGAACTACCACAGCAACTCACTCGGCAAAAGTACAAGACTGGCTCAAAAGCGAGCATTTCCCCGCCACTGAAGCAACTTTCAAACTCAGGGGCCCAGCTGCGGCGCCTGGTGGTTCCGAGGGCGCCCTTCCCTTCTCCCCACCCCTCCCCGTGCTCTACAGACCCGAGTGCCGCAGGCCTCTCCCCCCTCGCCTCCTGCGTCCGTCCCCTTAGCTCTGCCCCCTGCAAGTCCCTCCGGCCGGGGCTCCTCACAGGCGCCAGCGCCGCGCAAAAGCCGCCACCTCCCTCCGGTCCCCGTGGCCGTTCCCGGGCAGCCGCACGCCATTCGCCTCCCCGAGGCGGCAGCAAGCCCAGAGGCGCCAAGCCCCGAGCGGAGCGCTTCCCTGGGGCCCAGCAGGGGCGCGACGCCCTGGCGGGGGCTGCCGAAAACAGGAGCGCAGCGGCGCAAGGGGAAGAGCCCGGGGCGCTCGGTGGCGGCGAGCCGCGAGTGGCGGAGACTGTGGTCCCCGCGGCTGAAGATGGAGCCACAGCCCCACCGCCACCACGAGCCCCACCGCCACCAGCAGCACCAGCAGCAGCAGGAGGAGGAAGAGGAGCGGCGCGCGCGCTCGCCCACCGTCACCACCACCGCCAGCTCCTTCACGGCCACCTTCTCCACCTCCAGCACGCTCGCCTACGACCGGGAGTTCCTGAGGACTCTGCCCGGAATCCTCATGGTGGCTGAGATTGTAAGTGAGGCCACTGCCAGGGGGCGTCGTGGGTGCCGGCGGGCCCTTCCCGGCGACACTTCACCTGGGAGCCAGTCCCGGGGAACTGGCGGGCACGGACTTTTCCTGGCTATGCACCTGGGCTTGCTTGGGCAGCATCCGCTCGAGAGGTGGCGGCGGCGGCAGCAGCAGTAGCAGTAGCAGCATTGAGCTCGCCCTCTCTTTCGTGCTTTCTCGACGGGGTTCAGTTGTATTTAGCCCCCCTCCCCCGGTTAGGCTTCGTCCTTCTCAACCCTAAGACATTGCAGAATCTCTCCTCTCTGGTGCAGGCTGTAGGCTGCAACGCTCCACTTCCAGGAGTGTGCAAGTGTAGTGGCTGAATGTGAAAAGTGCAAGGAAGTACAATACACACACCCTCCCACAGGGCAGTCTTCACTGTCCCGCACCCCCCCCCCCACAGGTGTTTTGGACTACATCTTTCAGACCTGTTGGCCGTGCTGGATGGGATTGTTGGGAGTAAAAGTCCAAAATATATCGAGGGAGCAAAGTTGGTGAAGGCTGCCATAGCAAAGGAACACTAGTAGGGGGCATCGAAAAGCCAAGTGTTTCTATATTAAATAATATTTAATATCAGGGCTGAAGAAGCTCAGGGCAGAATCCAGGCTTCCCTGATCTGTTCTTGCCCCCCTTTTTTGTGCTCCTCACCTTTCCCCCCAAATTGTACCTTTTCTGCAGTTTTTCCCATTCTAAAAGGTTGCCGTGGGTCTCTTAAGGCTTTGCCACTGACAGGAAGAGATTTGTTTATGCATTTCTTTATTACATTTATATCCTGCCATTTTCCCTGCAAGGAATCTCAGACCTTTTATGTAATTCTCCATTTTATCCTCACAGCATTCCTGTGAATTATCAGTATTATTAATAACACTGTTATTATTTAATTTCTATACTGCCCAATAGCCAGAGTTGTCTGGATGTTTAACCACAGTAGGTTAGGCTACTTATATTGTATTGTGTTGTAAGCCACCCCGAGGCTTCCGCAAGGGGCGGCATAGAAATGTTCTAATAACAACAACAACAACAACAACAACAACAACCTACTTAACAGTAGGTTAAGTGTCAGTGACTGACCCAAAGTCACCCAGAAAGCTTCATGGCCACATGGTGAACCCAGATTTCCCAAGGTCTTCTCCAGGATGTGTCACAGTGCCTCTCAGCATATTATGATACCTGGTGGGGTTTTTAAATGTCATTTTTGGCTCTGCCCTGTTTACAGTCTGCCCCAGCTACCGCTGGAATGGGTCCCCCAAGAGATTTGTTGAAGTGGAACTAGGTGCTTTGGCTGCAATGGTTTCCTAGCCCTTTTTATATTTAGAAAACAAGATATTTATTTATGAACTATTTATATAACAATATATTAAATGCTCTAATTTATTAACAAATACAGACCAGCTAGGGATGGAGGCCAAGGAAAGCAAAATCCTACATTTTCTTCCCTGTGACTTGGAAAGCTTTGATGTGTGTTGCTTGTTGCAGGTATTCAGGGGTGGGAGAGAGAAAGGCGCTATCTGCACATGCTCCAAGGAACTTTCATCATCTCAAAAGTGCTAGGACTGATCCTTGGCATTTTGTCCTGCAGCATAGTCTGGGCACAAATTAAGATCTGGCCAGCAAGAAAATGTAACTTGTCTGAAGATGTGAGAGGGAAATGTGTTTTTCTAGAGGGGTCGTCATCTGTAGCAGCAAAAACAAACAAACAGTCTAGGAACACTGTATGGATAAACAAATTATGGCATTATGAACAATTTTTAAAGAGTATGAATATTCATTTATGATATTATCAAAGACCTGAAATATGCAGTGATGATCTACTGATTTTAGATTGGCCAAAGGAAAGCCCCTCTTCAGAAATGCTGTATCTGTTGTGAACTTCTCTCCACTTTGCAGAAATTTCATTCAACTCCACCAGGCCCTTTGGGCAGCAGAGAGTTTTGACAAAGAACTTTGTATCTGGAGTGTCTATCCCTCCTTCTAGCTTTTCAGAATGAAAGCCTGAGGAAGTGCCTCAGGCTTGTCTTCAGCCTTTTTGTTGAAAAAGAGGGGCTAAACTGACTAGTGGTAGGATAAGCAAATCAGATAATTGCTGTGGATAATGGATGTGTATCTGAATCTGGGTGTTAGGTGAATCTTGAGCAACTAAAGCCGAGTTGTCCATTCACCATGGCAGACTTTATCCCCTGTAAACACTCCAGTACTGGTGCTTAGAATCTAGTTCTGCTAAGTCTGGAGAAAAAGCTTCCCAGGAATGTAACTATCAGAAATCCATGTCAGGAATGCATTTTGTGGGAGAACAACTGGGGGAAAAGATGAGCCTCTGGAGGTGTTTGGAGCAATTCACTGTCAGGGTGTGTAATATGATGCAGCACTTGGATGTAGGCTGTTTGGACAAGTTTATGATATCCATCCTTTACGTTTCATTTAAACCCATTTATCCTTCCTTTGTATACACAACTTACAATCGACATAATTTAAAGCAGTAACAACTATTGAGGAAAACAATAGTGGAGAAAAAGCTTCATAGGAAGCTGTGACTGGCCATATTATCCTGGCATGTGTATACTCCAAATAATAAAGTGAAAGATGTGGAAGATAGCTCATGGAAAATTTAAGAAAGTTATTTTAGATTTTGAAGTTATATAATTCCTTTTTAATGGAGACTAGACCAATAAAGCATAAATTCCAGACTGATTAAAAGCTAAACATGGGATGGTCTTAACTGAAGTTTGTTTACATGTTTGTTACATTTCTATCTCACCATTTTCCCTGCAAGGAACCCAAAGCAGCTTGCAGAATTCGCTTCCTCCCCATTTTATTCAGAATTGCTGTCCCCTTCTCCAATTGTCTTCAGTCATGCCCAGCATCAGGGTCTTTTGCAATGAGTCCTTCCTTCTCATTAGGTGGCCAAAGTATTTGAGCTTCAGCTTTAGTACCTGACCTTCTAATAAGCAGTCAGAGTTGATTTCCTTTAGAACTGACTGGTTTGATCTCTTTGCCGTCCAAGGGTCTCTTAGGAGTCTTCTCCAACACCACGATTCAAAAGCATCAATTCTTTGGCGCTCATCCTTCCTTATGGTCCAACTCTTACAGCCATACATTACAACTGGGAAAACAATAGCTTTGACTATACGAACTTTTGTTGGCAGGGTGATGTCTCTGCTTTTTAGTATGCTGTCTAGGTTTGCCATAGCTTTCCTCCCAAGGAGTAAACATCTTATAATTTCTTGGCTGCAGTCGCCGTCTGTGGTGATCTTGGAGCCCAGGAAAATAAAATCTGTCACTACCTCCATTTCTTCCCCATCTATTTGCCAGGAGGTGATAGGATCGGATGCCACGATCTTAGTTTTCTTAATGTTGAGTTTCAAGCCAACTTTTTACTCTCCTCTTTCACCCTCATCATTTCTATCAAGTTTCAAATGTGTGTGAACTGCCACAGAGGCTAAGCTCCCTTACCTTCATACCAACTCTTGAAATTTTTAGAAATGATAAGATTTTGTATTATGATAGCAAATTCAAAAAGTTGAAGTGTGTGTGTGTGTGTGTGTGTGTGATGGCAGCACTGAAGGCAGAACACTTGGTCTTTAACATGTCTGTGTAACCCTCTGGGTAGAGCAAGAGCTGCTTTTAAGGCCAATCTTTTACTGTATTCATTTAAAATAGATAAATATATAAGTAATAGAAAAGTTATTTGCAGTGAGTTCAAAGAGTGTTCCCAAGGGAAACTGTTACTTTAGGGGAACTCCATGTAACCATAAAGGTCCGCCACCCACAGGGATCAACATGTAATTGTATCATTTCTTCCCCATTCCTCCGCTTTTGTTGAGCAGGTTATTTACACTACTGGGGGCCAAGCCTTTTGAACCTTCTTCTGTAGAATTACCAGAAGGTACTGCTACTTGCAGGAGTCATTAGCTGCCACACTTCTGAGGTGGCAGTTCTGCCAAAGTTACTGCACTTTATTAGAGATGTGGGTTTCTCTGCCATATGAGTCTATAAAATGGGAACATATTATATTGAAGTATTGGAAACATATCACTGTTATCCTGAATATCTCTGCTGCAGATCATTATGCAGAGTGCTACAGTGGGTTTTTGATGCCCTCCCACCAGTTAAAATTAATTTTAAATAGTAATAATTAAAGGATCTACAACCATTTCTTCCAATTGTCCTTTTGTAAGCAGTTTATTTTACCCTTTATGAATAGTTCTACTTGACCTGTGTTGAAGATGATGTAAAGGTCATTTGGTTGATTGCATGTACCTTGATGTCCTGAAAAACTATTGTGTTTTTGCTGATGAACTAGGCAGTGCGGGGGGGCTGCCTAATTCCCCCCCCCCCACTCTTTCCAAACAAAAGTGGCCAAATCAGATAAAGAGTCATCTTAGAACTTTGGGAATAGCTTCATAGTACAGAAGCAGAATTTTGTTACAAAATGCTGCAATTGTATATGCACTTATCTGGAAATAAGTACTGTTCAGCCCAATGGGACTTAATTCTAAGTTGATGTGCTTATTTGAACAAGAAATTGGTAGCCAGGAGCTAAAGTCTGTTGCTATTACTGTTATCAAAATGTGTGTGTGTGTGTGTGTGTGTGTGTGTGTGTGAGGGAGGGAGGGAGGGAGGGAGGGAGGGAGAAGAGAGAGCAAGAGTGCACTCTTGCATCTGGGAGTAAGCCATATGGGAATTATGTATGAGTAAACATATATAGGATTGCATTATTTAAATCTTTGCCATATAGGTGAAATTTTCTTTTTAAATACTGAGAATATTCTGTTCTCAGCATGACAAAATAGTTTCTTATATTTATTTCAGTATTTAAATTTGTATCCAACCTTTCCACACTAGGCACCCAGTGTGGCAAACCACAATAAAGCTCACAGTTGCCATACAGTTAAAATTCCCATTATATAAAATCAGCTTATAACAACACAAGCTAATTGATCAGGACAATAGGCTAATGAACTGTCTAAATCAGAAGGTATTTGGGGATGTATAGTGGTACATTTTGAATTTTGACTCTCATCATTTATTTTATTTAAAACATTTATACCCCATCTATACCAAAGGTCTTAAGAGCCTTATCTCCAAAATAGCTCTCCACCTGTGTCCATCCACCTCAACACAACTAGTTCCAGCAGTTTTTATCTCCAGCAGGAACAGGTCCTTTGTAAAGCTAAGCAGTCTTAGTTGCCCATTCAGAATCAAGCCACCACAAAAATAGTTTGCATGACAAGAGGACTAGCTCACATTTGTGTGTAGTTGCAGCTACTTTGAGGGTTGCAGCTAAGCTAGGAGGGAACAGAGAAGCCTGAGGCAGATGATGTGTGATGTGATACTTCCAGCTAATCAGGAAGCCCTCTTGGGAGCTCTACCCAGGGTACCAGTTTGGGAATACTGATTTAAACCAACATGATGCAGGGCAGTCCTATACTCCCAGGTGCCCCGCTGAGTCCAGCAAGGCTTAGCCCCAAGCAAAAAGGTAGAGGATTGCAACTTTTAAAAGTAATGCTTCTCTCTTAGGCTGATCAAGCTCACTGTAAATAAAGTGCTAGCAAATGTAAGGTATGGTAAGGGAGAATCCCCACTTGGATATCCATGAGTGATACCATAGAGACAGAAAACAGAAACAAACAAACCATTGTTCTGAGCATATTTTGAACAATGCCATGAGCCAGCACATGAATTTATTATTTTAAAGCATTCTGTTGAACAATCAATACCATAGCACAGTGAGCAATTAATGAAGAACAGATAGCCACAAAATAGGTTGCTACTTACTCGCTGTGCTTGCTCAGTCAAGGGAATCCTATATCTGCTATGGGTGTGTTTTAGGAATTTTGCAAATTAGCTCTGTTTATACTTCTCTGAGAGAGAGAAAGAGAGAGATTTGCAGGTCACCTGGCCCTTGTGACCAAATTTTGAACTCCATTCATTGAAATATACTGTTGAACATGTGGTCTTGTTTGTAGTCAGTGTGCAGCCAAGATGGTTTGCAAATGCTGAATAATAAGTTGACATTGTACTAGCCTTCCCTCACCTGGAGCACCCCAGACAGTTATGGCCATTGGTTATGCTAGCTGGGGCTGATGAGAATTGGACTCCCAGGGCACTCAGGCTGAGCTATGGAGCTGATTAACATAATTGACATTATTATGTCAGATATAAGCAATCTATGTTAATGATGCACTGTGTAATATCTGTTTGCATCTCTTTGGTAGTATAGTTGTTGATGTATCAGAAGGCAATATTTATGCCATACAATAGGAGTAACAAAAATACAGAGTTTGGTGGCACCTAGAGAACATTATGTAGAATTAATTTTCCTGAGCCAGAGCTCAGTTTGTTAGATGACGGAAGTATTGTTCTCCATGGACAGGTATTCATGAATTTACATAGAATGTGGCAGCAAGGAAATGAATCATTGTTACTATAGAATGAGACCAGAAAGCCCAACAATCTTAGAGATAAAGTAGGTGTGTCATATTATTATCCAGAGCATTAATGTCAGGGAAACCTAGACAAAGAGTTTGACCCATCTACTCCCCTACTGATGATGAATCAGAATAGTGTACATACAAATCTAAACTGGGACAATTGCTTTCTGGTGTGAACTAGTCACTTCCCATTTGAACTGAAGCCAAGCTCTTCAGTATACATGCTGGAATCCCCTTGGGAAAAATGCTGTTGAAAAATGGCAACTTTCATGCCTGTGAACAAATGTGCAAGAAGACTGAAATGTTTCCACACCTGGTTTCTAAGTTCCATTTTTCATGTTTACTTTGTGAACCATTTGGTTTTTTTCTGGCAGAGACACACTGTGAATGGCCAAGTGCATTGTTGGCACATCATGGCATGCAGCAGATTGGGAAATGCGTAGATAATCAAACCTTTGATTGGCTAATGCTGTTAGGCTGCTTGATAATGTTGCTTGAGTAGATATGGGGACAAATATGCTCTAGGGCTTGTTTTCAGCTTTTGTATGTGGCCTGCTGTTATTAGTGAATGGTTCTTTCTGGTGGGGATGGGAGGCCTGTCTGTAAGCAAGGACAGGCCTTCCACTTGGAGCCTAGAAAATGCCATCTTTCGTGACAGGTTGTAATCCTTGATGATATACTAAAGAGACTGTAGGTGTGCAGTGTTAAAAGGCTGCTGGACCTGATTCCTCAGTACTTCTCTGGCCTTAGACTGCTCCTTCAGTTGTTTAGAAGGACATTTTAATGTGCAGGATGCTTGATCTAAATTTTGTACGCTATTGGTCCATGCCTCCAAATATGCAACTGGTATGGTTTCATTGTAGGCTTGTCTTTAGATAGAAGATCATGGAAAGCACATGAATAGATTAAGTGATTAGCTGGTTTCTTATATAAGATGATATGTCTCCATTCCATAGTTGCATTGCAATGGTCAGTTCTATATTGACTGGTCCAAGCTAGGGTAGATGGTAGAACTTTGAAAGGATCATCTTCCCATGGGCCTAGAGGGCAAAAGGATAATTGATGAACTGGGCTTGGGGGAGGGAAGCAGTGTTGGATCAGAGCTGAGGATGCATTATTTGAAGCTGAACATAAACAATGTGAAACACATGGATGCACAGAGGAGTGCAATTGCTTTGAAGATACAAGGTGCCCCTAAATCTAAACTCTTATGGGTGAGGGCAAAATTGCCAAGCTCAACTCCATCAGGAAAGATATTCCCTATGGCTTGTAGACCATTCTTCTGCATAATGTTAGTTGTGGCCAGAATGGTGTTTCATAATTGTCTGAATCATTCATTTATTTCATTTATGGAAACATTTTATACTGCCTCTTGGTCCCCTCAAGGGTTAGGGTTAGGGTCACCAACTTCCTTGGTGAGAGAGCACATGAGCCTAACTGATGGGTTTGTTCATAGGGGAGAAGGCAGTTCTTCAGATATTCTGATTTCAAACTTCCTAAATAATAACCGGCACCTGAAATCAGGCTCAGAAATGAATAGGATGCCAACATAGTTGATGCAATATTGAGAGCCAGTGTGTTGTGGTGCAACAATGGGTGGACTGGGAACCTGGGGGACCTAGTTTCCACTTGGCTATGAAGCTCCCTGGGTGTCTTTGGGCTAGGCACTCCCTCAGCCCAACCTATCTCACAGGAGTGTTGTTGAGGATAAAATAAAGCTATGTAAAGCTCCTTGCATTCCTCACAATGGAGAAAAGGTGGGATAGAAGTGCAGTGCAATAAATAACAACAACATTGGTCCAATATAATCCCAAGAACAGTCACTGACCAGCCAGTGCATTTTGCACCAGCTGCAGTTTCTGAAGTCACCATTCATGCCCCAGGTTCGCTTTAATTTTGCCTGGCCTCCTGCATTCTGTATAGTCAGACCTCTCCATATTCATGTGGTTGATTGCCAGTATCTAATTGTAAATTTTGCCACCATCCCAGCCAGATTCCATTTAATAGCAACAAAACTGCTTGGTAACTTTGCACATCAGTAGTAACCAATAGAGAGGAGACAGGTGTTTTTATAGCAAAATGGACCAAAGCCTTCATGGGTTCTGATTCAAACTGGACCCAGGGAGTTGTGCAGAAAAAAGTGACGAAAAACCTGTGTACATTTATGCTGGGATGCTTCTGCTGCAAAGTCACAGAAAGTAAGATTGGGCTGATGAGATACTAAAAAGTTTTACAGTAATGATTTTATAGAAATCATTATGGTATAGGAATAGGATTCTCTTCCAGTTTTAGTTTTAGTTTTAGTTTTAGTTTTAGTTTTAGTTTTATTTATATATATATATATATATATATATAACAAGATGAGGACTTGGGCTCTCCCATCAGTATGCCAAACTATTAT
>NW_025335269.1:23776905-23780713 GCF_004798865.1 Varanus komodoensis | reverse complement strand
ATAATAGTTTGGCATACTGATGGGAGAGCCCAAGTCCTCATCTTGTTCAAAGTGGTACATTGTGTGAAAACCTATCTCTAAAACTTTATTGAGCAAAAAGTTGTATCAAGTTTTATACCCTAGCAAAAGGTAATATTATCATAAAACACATGTTTATTAAAACAAATGATGGCAACTTCTTTTGCAAGAAAAGCAGTGTTCTTTTCTTTTTTAAAAAGCAATTTAGTTTCTATAGAACAAATCTAAATGATGCAAAATCATAAATCACAAAATAATACATAACCACTTTTTATTTAATTCCTAGAATCATGAGCCGTGTAATACATAATACTGAGACTATTTGGTAAATATCTGATTTCTGGGTTTTTTAAAAATCATTTTAGTAAGGTCATAATAATGAATTTTAAAGAATTGCCACCAGTTTCCAGTTTTTTCCCACATTGTGTTTGGGGAAAATATCCTGTATCTTTCTTTGGGTATTTTATATGGCCAGAAAGCAAAATAAATATAAAGAAATACTTAACAAATCAATTTCATTGTCATACATTGTAGCTGTACTTTAATTACACACATATATAAGACTAATGCAAAGTAACTCCTCTGAAAACTAGTAGATCACTGAATTGTACAGTTGCATAGGTACAGATTCCGCACCTTCCATTTTTTTCAAAAATATAAGCCTTTAACTTCATGAACTTTCATAACCAATTATATCTACCAGTGCTTGTTTAAGCTTATTTTCCCCTTTATTTTAAAATAAGTGAAATGTATAAGAGCAAGAAGTCACTAATCCTTTATCTTTTAGAATAAGAAGGCCATAGCATGGTGCGCAAAGTACTTTAATAAGCTTATTGGGGATTTCTTTCTAGAATCTGGTTGTCAACACAAATGACCAGGGCATTGTGCTAAATCAATTGGCTCTTCCATTTGTCCAACAGAAGAGGGTTTGTGGGACAAATATTTGCAGAGCAAGATAATATCTGCAAGGTAATAGGCCTGCTTTGAAAGTGTCATTGTGGAAGCCTGTCAGAACTCACCCCTTCAATACAAGAGATAAATGAAGCTGAATTCTTCAAGTTAGTTACCTGTTGGGATTGACATTTTCCTTGTAAAATTATGTGAAGAAATAAGTCTAAAACTTGATTTGACTCAATATTGGCTTTTGTTTCCTTTCATGGTACCATCTTGGAAGCTAGAAGAATTGCTGAAAAAATTATGCAGAACTTCAGTCTTCTTACAGCTTCTTGTCTCTTTCCAAACATAGAACAAGGAGACAGTATGAGGCAAAATAGTCTGAATTGCAGAATAAATTAGGCAAGTGCTAAGAAGGATGATCTGGGGAAGTTTTTTTAAGCATGCGCCACACTGAAGTCAATGGGACTTAACAGT
Source organism: Varanus komodoensis (assembly GCF_004798865.1). Taxonomy (NCBI): domain Eukaryota; kingdom Metazoa; phylum Chordata; class Lepidosauria; order Squamata; family Varanidae; genus Varanus; species Varanus komodoensis. Next base: position 23,779,324 of record NW_025335269.1, on the reverse strand, counting down.
GCTTAACCATGCCTGGATTGTGCCTTTTGTTCCTAGAGATGACTGAATTTAGTTTAGCTGGTGCAGAAACATGTTTTTTAAAAAAGCATTATACGTGGAGTACTATTTAACTTTTCCCCATAATTTATAGAAAAAATATTAAAAACATTATAATCTTGATTGTATGTGATGAGGATCACTGAAATAGGGGAGATGTCCCATTTGTGGCTAAGTTCCTGACGTCTTGGAACACACAGTAGAGCAATAGTTTTGGAAAAGATGGAATCATGAAAAAGGGAAACCTCATAATCTGAGGTGAGATCAAATTCCTCTGAAAGTTCAAGAAAGTCATATGCTTTTGTGAGCCTTCCAAACTTTAAATCTTGATGATTTAGTAACAGTAATGATTATGTTAGGCTTATAGTAATACTATTCAAGTTAATTATTTTGAAAAACTGCATATCAAAAGGAGCTTCCATATGCATTTCAGTGTTCAACTTTTTAAAATTGTAAATTTCTTATCATTGAAATACATTCCTGATTAACTCCTGCAGAGAGGTTAAGTGTTTTCAGTCTGCTGCAGCAAAACAAGGTCTTTTGACACCTTTAAGGCTAGCACATTTATTATAATGCATGGGCTTTCATGAACTTATTGCAGACTAGTTTATTTCTGATAAACTTTTCCAGCAACTTTCTGTGTAATACTTATTCCAGAATAAATTTCATCAGAAATAAATTCATCCAGCCAAAATAGATTGGTATACCATGAAAAGCAACACCAGTATTTGGAAGAACAGCTATAAAAAAATGGGAAAGATAGTTAAAGTGATAATACTTGCAAATTATGTTTGTGTCTGAAAACATTTCCTAGGGATAATATACTTGAGAATCATCTTACCATTGTGTGGCCTGCCTCCCTTCACATCTGCTTTGCCTTAGGCATGTCAAGCTCAAAGGGTTAAACAAGACTGCCAATGTGAATAATGGAATGAGTGATACTCTGGTGATCCCTTCCCCTGGCAGCTTGCATCTGAGAAGCTACGAATGGAGTGAGATGGATCCCAGTGCTCTATTGGTAGAGCTCTGTCAGTAGAAATGAAGAAGCTCATTCAACCACCTGTAAAAATCGTTGACCCATTAGGAAAGAAATCTAGTATCCAAAAGTAAATATTCATTAGGACAAACCAAAATGTCACAAAAGTGTGAGCAAGTTTTCTGAGTTCTTCAGAATTTTTTTCTGCTTGTCAATGTTAAACATAAATGGAGAGAAAAATAAAGTGCACTGTTAAAGCCCATAAGTCTGCACTTAGTGACAATCTTAAAATGGAGAGTAGGAAAAGTTGTGCAGACTTAATTAAATTTGTTTCTGCTAGTCATGAGACAGACTTCAGGCTACTGGGACAAAGACATGATAGTGGCCACACCTCTGTTTTGAGAGAAATATACAGCTTAGTGGTTACTCGGCTTCTGTCTCCTCTTCCTGTGTGACAAGTGACTAAAATAGAGGTTGGGACGAAGGTGCATCCTTTGACCTTAGGCCTTGTCAAGACATTTGCAAAACATGTATAGAGGAAAGGTCATGGAAACCTCTCTTGGTAGTAGCACAGACCTCTGCAGAAAGGCCGGCCTCACCACAAATTAATTCATGATAATTAAACTTTGGATCAAGAGAAGAGATATATCCAGGCTCCACGTAGTGTACTGCATATGTTCAATAATATTGAACCTGACAATCTTGACAGAGTGGCGTCTAAATTTCAGCTGAGGTCCTGTATATCCAATAGTCAATATAATTGACCAAATTGTCTCCATTTGTTTTCCTTTCCATAGATAAATTTCCTACCTTGGCATTAGAAAGTTGAGGAGAGGCAGTTCTTCTTTAGTTTTCAGTTTGTACAAAAATGGCTGGAGCACTTACAAAGCATTGCATCACAGATACATCACTACTTTATGATACCATGTTCTGGTTGGAATTAAAGTGTTGAGTACTCTGCTTAAGAGCTGGCTGGAGTGGGGTAGTGTTCAGCTTCTCCATGAATTGTTCTACTTGCACGAACAATATAACACTAGAAAAGGGGGACGTGTGGGATTTTGAATGTTGCCTTTTCTGAGCAAGGAAACAGGAAGGTTGACTGAAGTTCCAGGAACCTTATCCACCAGAGATACACTGTTGATGTGAGTAGACTCACAACCTATTATCCTCCAGTGTTGAACCAGAACTTCTGTCAGCCCCAGTCAGTATCACCAACAGATTGTATCTTTAGGACACCAGGTGAGCTAAGCCATGCTTACAGGGGATGTTGTAGTCTGTATTTTCCAGGCACTAGGTTGAGTTCGTAATAGAGCGCTGAAAAAAATGATCCTGGTTTTCTCTGAAATGTTTTTGGTTTCCTAAGCTCTGTAGCAAATTCTTATATATTGGATGCAAGATCCAGAGTCC